>NW_015387082.1:206944-260584 GCF_001527695.2 Protobothrops mucrosquamatus
GTTATCTGGACTTTGATTTTTCTGGAGGCACTGCAGTAGGAAATTAATAGAATATTTGCTCATCTTTGAGATGTCCAAGATTTTTGACAGTTCTTTCATAATGTTGTAGATTAGTATCCTGGTAACAATACACTTGGATGGAGAGCTATGTCTTGCTTGTGGGGCATCCATAGATATGTGGAAGAATGGGTCCATTGCTTTTTATCTGCCACTATTCTTTTTTTGTGATTTAACCTTTCTTGGTTAGGGGTTAAGAATTCTTTGATTCCAATTGTTTACTTTATGTATTGAATTGGTGTTAACGGGGATATACACTTCTTTGTCTCTCATGAATGTTTGGCTTATTGTATATATTATGATCTGTCCATGATAATCATGGTAAAATCTTTGTTTGCTATAAGATGATAATGGTTTGGCCCTTCTTTAGATTTTTGATGGCTGCTTTGTCCTCTGCTTTGAATTGGGTTTGTTTCAATATTTAATAATCATTCTGTAGTATGATTGTCATGGGTCTCTGATGTTTCTTCTAAGGTGCAAAGAATTTCCATTGATTAGCATTATCTGTGTTGTAATTGAAGCCTTTCTGTAGGATAATGTGTTCTGTAGTAGATAGGGGGCGATTGGACATGTTGACAACTCATTCAGGCTCAGGAACCTCTTTGCTTCTGGACATTTACAATGAAATATGACTATCATTTGTTGAAAATATTGTGGAAAGTACATAATCATCTATGTAATTTTTGTTGTAGTATTTCTTTCATTGTTTGTTTTTCTTTTGTTGTTATCTTTTATTAACTAAAGGCATTTTTTTTTAAAAAAAGTTGTTGGATGGTGTTACTATTGATGGCTTAGAAGGTGAAAAACCTTGTTTTCTTGTATTGAAAAAATTCTACTTTTACTTTATTAAAATATCAAAAGTAAAGCATAATCATGGATAAATAATGAAGCATATGTTGTAATTTAGTACAAGACAAACACAAATACCCTTTGTTGCTGTCGTTATGGATAGGAACAAATGCTTGGAGCATATCAAAATCAATCTGGAAATATGTACGTATCTCATTTTAAAATGCACATTCTTACAGTATATTGAATGAATATATGAGAAGGAAGGCTAAGACAGAAGCAGAGTTACACTAAAAGCTCTTGCACTTACAATTCAGGCACTCACATTCTATAGCATAAATATATAACAAAAGATATACAGTCTTTACACACATGTATAATGTATAAAGTCCATATAAAATGCTGCCTCACACAATGAGATGAGGAGCATCTAAATTTGATAAATATAATTTGAAGTTCATATAAACTGGAGAGTATTTATGCAAAACCAAGTCTGGCAATTTTAATTAGTCCAGGTTTGAATGGATATGTCAAATATTCAAATATTAAATGACAAACAATATTCATGTTATTTTTAATGTTTTACCATGCTTTATACAGAAACCAAAGATATTATATAACTGACTATTATACAGATAATAAATTATCCATAGAGCTGCCTTATTTTAATCTTTGGTACTGATCTGGAAAAAAAATACTTTTTTGTGGAATTATATTTTATTTATACTTGATTTGTAAAAGCCATTTTATATGAACATATTGAATGATAAACTTGGAATATCTTAGTGAATGTTCATTTCAGTGAGCTATTACACTGAGATATCATTATCTCACATTCATTGTTTGCCATCTCTGAAGACTTAAATAATTCTTAAGGTGATGATTAAGATAAAATGATGAAAACATTTGTCATACTCATTATTCCAATAAAACATCTATGTTCTTCATCAAATGTTCATTTTCAATATTCAAAAATACTGTGAATCTAAGAATATTTGGTAGTATATATATAATTTCTTACAATTATTACATTGTAATAATTTATAATATAAATTTAAGTTTATCAATTTTATTTATAAAATAAAAAGAATATGAAAAACATGCTCCATGTTCAAAATTTATATATTTATAAGTTTTATTTAGAAAATATATTTCTTCAGACTTCTTATCTTCAGGACATTGATATTGTTTTCTTTTTATGACACTACGTTCGAGTTGTGAAGCTCTTTTATTAGAACACAATATTTCCTATAGAAAGTAAAACCCAACACCAGATGGCACTTAAAGGTCACATATTGGCCAATATATAAACACCGCAAAATTATAATCTGGATTTTACATGGTTAAAATGAAATAATCACCAAACATGGTTAGTAAGTAAGACCCCAATTTGTGTTAAATGTTTATAGGAATCTAATATATAATTATTTGAAAACAGAAGGACATAAAGACATGTCTTTTAACTTCTTAGCAGAATGCTAGTTAGAAATATTTTTCATAAACATAAAATCATAGAACTACAAAACATTTTCTGGTCTCTCTGTTTATCAAAAAAATGTTTGAGTAAGTATGTACTGTCCATCTCTGAATAAAGGGAAGCCAGGTATTAAATTTCACAGAAAGTTTCAGTGTAATACATCAAGAACAAAGTCTACCATTAAACTTCACCAAGGCACTAAATAAACTAGAACCAAGTCCATAGGCTCTCAATTTCTTTCCAATTATTTTTTAGACTTACAGTACCTCCTAGCAAAGGAGAAAGGAAGAAGATAAACAAGTAAAGACCAGAGCTGACAAATGCTTCTGAATTATCTCTGAATAATGAATATGAGCAACTTTATGTGGTGTTAATTTTGTTCTTGTCTTGGTAGTAGAAGAGATAAAATAATATACAATAACTGCCTAACTTAGTTGATTGTCCTATATAATTCTGCCAATGTTTGCCTGAACTCTTGTTATAATTCTAAATAACTTCAGATATGAATATGAATTTATTTACTACCTTCTACCATTTTACAATTAAAGTTTACAATTAAGGATCATAAAAAATAAAGCTCAGCTTTGGCTCATACTGTAATTAACCTTTCATTTTGTTTATCTATTTTTTTTTTCAAAACTGTGACTAATAGAAAGATAGAAGACAAAAAGTAAAACTGAATAAAAAATGTTGTAGCCAATGTGGTAGTTATAGAATGGTTCTATGGCATAGAACTAATTTATTGTAGACAAATGATGTTATCTTGATCCCATGTTGTGTTCAAATATCAAGCTGTTGGGTGTTTTTCCATCATTGATAAATCAGTGTTTTTTTTTAAAAAAAATATTGTTATCTGTGGTTATTGATACACAATTGGTTAGACTTTCAGACTTCTTATTGAATATAATAATACCATCTCTCTCTCTCTCTCTCTCTCTCTCTCTCTCTCTCTCTCTCTCTCTCTCTCTCTCTCTCTCTCTCCCTCCCTCCCTCCCTCCCTCCCTTCCTCCCCTCCTCTCTCTCTCCATNGTTATCTGGACTTTGATTTTTCTGGAGGCACTGCAGTAGGAAATTAATAGAATATTTGCTCATCTTTGAGATGTCCAAGATTTTTGACAGTTCTTTCATAATGTTGTAGATTAGTATCCTGGTAACAATACACTTGGATGGAGAGCTATGTCTTGCTTGTGGGGCATCCATAGATATGTGGAAGAATGGGTCCATTGCTCTTTATCTGCCACTATTCTTTTTTTGTGATTTAACCTTTCTTGGTTAGGGGTTAAGAATTCTTTGATTCCAATTGTCTACTTTATGTATTGAATTGGTGTTAACGGGGATATACACTTCTTTGTCTCTCATGAATGTTTGGCTTATTGTATATATTATGATCTGTCCATGATAATCATGGTAAAATCTTTGTTTGCTATAAGATGATAATGGTTTGGCCCTTCTTTAGATTTTTGATGGCTGCTTTGTCCTCTGCTTTGAGTTGGGTTTGTTTCAATATTTAATAATCATTCTGTAGTATGATTATCATGGGTCTCTGATGTTTCTTCTAAGGTGCAAAGAATTTCCATTGATTAGCATTATCTGTGTTGTAATTGAAGCCTTTCTGTAGGATAATGTGTTCTGTAGTAGATAGGGGGCGATTGGACATGTTGACAACTCATTCAGGCTCAGGAACCTCTTTGCTTCTGGACATTTACAATGAAATATGACTATCATTTGTTGAAAATATTGTGGAAAGTACATAATCATCTATGTAATTTTTGTTGTAGTATTTCTTTCATTGTTTGTTTTTCTTTTGTTGTTATCTTTTATTAACTAAAGGCATTTTTTTAAAAAAAAAGTTGTTGGATGGTGTTACTATTGATGGCTTAGAAGGTGAAAAACCTTGTTTTCTTGTATTGAAAAAATTCTACTTTTACTTTATTAAAATATCAAAAGTAAAGCATAATCATGGATAAATAATGAAGCATATGTTGTAATTTAGTACAAGACAAACACAAATACCCTTTGTTGCTGTCGTTATGGATAGGAACAAATGCTTGGAGCATATCAAAATCAATCTGGAAATATGTACGTATCTCATTTTAAAATGCACATTCTTACAGTATATTGAATGAGTATATGAGAAGGAAGGCTAAGACAGAAGCAGAGTTACACTAAAAGCTCTTGCACTTACAATTCAGGCACTCACATTCTATAGCATAAATATATAACAAAAGATATACAGTCTTTACACACATGTATAATGTATAAAGTCCATATAAAATGCTGCCTCACACTATGAGATGAAGAGCATCTAAATTTGATAAATATAATTTGAAATTCATATAAACTGGAGAGTATTTATGCAAAACCAAGTCTGGCAATTTTAATTAGTCCAGGTTTGAATGGATATGTCAAATATTCAAATATTAAATGACAAACAATATTCATGTTATTTTTAATGTTTTACCATGCTTTATACAGAAACCAAAGATATTATATAACTGACTATTATACAGATAATAAATTATCCATAGAGCTGCCTTATTTTAATCTTTGGTACTGATCTGGGAAAAAAACACTTTTTTGTGGAATTATATTTTATTTATACTTGATTTGTAAAAGCCATTTTATATGAACATATTGAATGATAAACTTGGAATATCTTAGTGAATGTTCATTTCAGTGAGCTATTACACTGAGATATCATTATCTCACATTCATTGTTTGCCATCTCTGAAGACTTAAATAATTCTTAAGGTGATGATTAAGATAAAATGATGAAAACATTTGTCATACTCATTATTCCAGTAAAACATCTATGTTCTTCATCAAATGTTCATTTTCAATATTCAAAAATACTGTGAATCTAAGAATATTTGGTAGTATATATATAATTTCTTACAATTATTACATTGTAATAATTTATAATATAAATTTAAGTTTATCAATTTTATTTATAAAATAAAAAGAATATGAAAAACATGCTCCATGTTCAAAATTTATATATTTATAAGTTTTATTTAGAAAATATATTTCTTCAGACTTCTTATCTTCAGGACATTGATATTGTTTTCTTTTTATGACACTACATTCGAGTTGTGAAGCTCTTTTATTAGAACACAATATTTCCTATAGAAAGTAAAACCCAACACCAGATGGCACTTAAAGGTCACATATTGGCCAATATATAAACACCGCAAAATTATAATCTGGATTTTACATGGTTAAAATGAAATAATCACCAAACATGGTTAGTAAGTAAGACCCCAATTTGTGTTAAATGTTTATAGGAATCTAATATATAATTATTTGAAAACAGAAGGACATAAAGACATGTCTTTTAACTTCTTAGCAAAATGCTAGTTAGAAATATTTTTCATAAACATAAAATCATAGAACTACAAAACATTTTCTGGTCTCTCTGTTTATCAAAAAAATGTTTGAGTAAGTATGTACTGTCCATCTCTGAATAAAGGGAAGCCAGGTATTAAATTTCACAGAAAGTTTCAGTGTAATACATCAAGAACAAAGTCTACCATTAAACTTCACCAAGGCACTAAATAAACTAGAACCAAGTCCATAGGCTCTCAATTTCTTTCCAATTATTTTTTAGACTTACAGTACCTCCTAGCAAAGGAGAAAGGAAGAAGATAAACAAGTAAAGGCCAGAGCGGACAAATGCTTCTGAATTATCTCTGAATAATGAATATGAGCAACTTTATGTGGTGTTAATTTTGTTCTTGTCTTGGTAGTAGAAGAGATAAAATAATATACAATAACTGCCTAACTTATTTATTTATTTATTTTTATTTATTCGATTTGTATCCCGCCCTTCTCCCGAGGGACTCAGGGCGGCTCACAACATTTTTAAAACAGAAACATGCCCACAATCCCCGCCAAATAAAACCAATTAAAACCCAAATATTTTAAAGTTGTGATATTTAAAATTTTCTAAAAATGAACCCGATTTAAAATCCTCCCTAGGCCAGGCCCGCTTGCTGGAAAAGCCATGTCTTGAGGGCGCGGCGGAAAGTAAGGAGATCCGGAATCACCCGGATCTGGGGGGGTAGTTCGTTCCAGAGGGCGGGGGCACCCACAGAGAAGGCCCTCCCCCTGGGGGTTGCCAGCCGACACTGCTTGGCCGGCGGCACCCTGAGGAGACCCACTCTGTGGGAGCGTACCGGTCTATGGGAGAGAATCTGCGGCAGAAGGCGGTCTCGGAGATAGCCAGGTCCTATGCCATGGAGCGCTTTAAAGGTGGTAACTAACACCTTAAAGCGCACCCGGAAGGCCACTGGCAACCAGTGCAGCTCGCGCAACAGCGGTGTTACATGGGAGTGACGANTTTTTTTAAAAAAAATATTGTTATCTGTGGTTATTGATACACAATTGGTTAGACTTTCAGACTTCTTATTGAATATAATAATACCATCTCTCTCTCTCTCTCTCTCTCTCTCTCTCTCTCTCTCTCTCTCTCTCTCTCTCTCTCTCTCTCTCCCTCCCTCCCTCCCTCCCTCCCTTCCTCCCCTCCTCTCTCTCTCCATTTCCATTTCCATTTCCAACCCCCCAATTATGGGAGGCTCCCAATCAAAAATTAAAACAGCATAAAAGCCATATTAAAACTATAAAACTAAACACATTCAAAAGAATTTGAGTCAGAAATATGATGTGACTGAAAAAAATGCAGTGTTAAGGAATATAGTTAAGAAGCATAGTTCCCAAATAAGTAGAAATAATACTTCCCTTTTATTCTGCATTGGTCATGTTCCATCACAAGTATTTTCATAAAAGGAAAAAAAATACAAATAGAAGGAAACTTTGTAAATAAAAGCTATTATTGTATTCAATATGTACCATCTACATTTGCATAAAAGCCCAGTTGGAAAATCATTGTCTTCCAGGTTGAAAATCAATTATTTTCACAATATTTTTAGACTGATGTCTGAATTTTATACATATTTAAGATGCATCAACATTCAGAAGATAAACAATTGAAAATAAATTACTTGCAAAAATGTTTTTCTGCTTATTACAATTTAAAAGAAAGAGTTCTTCAGTAACAGTCTCAATAATATACAGTATAAAATACATCTCTTTTTTTTTGCTTTCAAGGTTTGCCTTTCGCTCTGTCGTTGAGAAGCATTTTGCAGTGTCATGTTTCAAATAAATTCTGAATCTATTCATTGTAGTATTTAAAATATACAGTGATAAATAATCTGTACTTGCATGACAGCATATCTAACAGTTAATCCCAGTATATAGGAAAAAGAAAATATACACAGACATATATCATGCATTAACACTTTCCTGTTGTTCAACTACTTCTAGATAAAGAAGAGCCTATTTGACTTTTCATTAAAATATTGTCAACTTCATTTCTTGTAAAATGTTGAAGGAAGTATTATTTGAGACTATCAGCTTTTTAATGTGATAAAAAAGCAATGAGCAAAATCATCTAATAGAGTTTGTGCCAATCTTTCTTATAGTTAGAATAGCTGTTATGCCAACATATAATTTATTTAACTATATTAAAGATTAACATTTTCATAATTGCTTGAGTTAGCCTAAATTTCCAAAAAGCTTTCATCTAATCTGTTCCAAAGAAAACTGCTCATTGCTATTCATATTTTCAACAGGTTGGCTTGAGAAAATCACATCCTTATCTGCACATGCAGAAGTGAGTATGACCTGACTGTCATGTAAAAGTCAAAATTGTTGGTCTTTTCCTTTCTGTGTCAAGTGCTATCTAGCAGAATTATATTATACTATACTCTTTAGGATGGCTTGTTCTCCAGAATCTCTCTCCTCCCTTCATATGCTCAATTTGTTTTGAGTGACCCCATTCCAAAGAGTTACATTCTTTTGAGTTGATTAGATCCCAATTCTTCCAGCACCCTGTCAGCTTGCTCCCATCAAAATAACTATTAAGTACTTGAATTTGCTGCTCTCCTGAAACTGTGTTTCCTTTTTGCATTCCATATATATTCCTTGTGATTTCTACCTATTTTGCCTGAAGCTGCCTTCTGACAATATGCTGCCACTGATCTCTAGGATTTATTCTTTCCCTTTCCAAGTAAGTTGTTTATATTTTCTCTCCCTCTTTCCCATTATCTTATCTATGTGGTTTTATGCATATTTTATATTAAATCTTTAATATATTGGCAACAAATTGGAATTATGCAGATACTTTTTTATATCAGCTTTACTGGCTTCTGGATCCACTAGGTATCAGTTGGGACTGTTGCTATTATACCAACCTTGCTGCTGCTTAGCAACTGCACTGCCTGAGCTCTTTGACTTCATTTTTAGTTTGGCAGTAGTAATTTCCAGGCTTATGGTCCTAAGGGTCTCAATTGACTCAGGTTCATGACCACCATGATCATTATGGGCATATCTCAGGTCATTCAGCACAAAACATGAAACAGTAGTCACACATCTGATCTGGTCTTCTAGTTGGAGCAGTGGCAATGTGCTCTAGAATTGAGGAAACTCTTTGTTGTTCACCTATCATGATCAGATTATACCCTGATAGCCATGTTATTTTATGGTGTTATCTCCCACTTCAGGGACGTAGGGTCTATTTGATTATTTTGTTCTTGTTAACTGGTGAATCCCAATAACTTTCAAAGACAATGGAGGCATATATTTGAAGGTCTGCTGCACGAGGATAATGCAAGTAAGGCCTTGGGTTGATTGTATCATTCTCCATTGATTTGTATCCACAAATAGCTGGCCAGGGGCCCTGTTTAATAACCAAAGCCCTCTTCAATATACCCCCATGGACATACAGAAGAGTTTTCAGAGATTTATCTCACAAATTGATTGGATTTGGAAATGAAATTAACTTTTCTCATACACAATTCTTAGACAATCCAGACAAGTCAAAACTTCACATTGATGCAAACAATAGTTATGAGCCTATTTGGATTAATTTTTAGACTGGACCATATCCAATTGATCACATCCTATTTCAAAAAAAATTAGTTCTGGAGATTGCTGAAACATCCTTTGGCTAGACCACCATGGTAAGGAGAAAGACCTGGATGTTCCAGATTTCCCTAGAAATATTCATCCTTGGAATATATAAAATAAGGATATCTTATTATGCTACAGTATTAAGGCCAAGAACACTACATTCAACCAATGAGAATCACACACACACTATTTTTCTTTAAGGGAAATTTCAAAAGTAGATTCATAAAAAAAAGTAAATGACAACTAGTAGCCAAAGTACAGAAAATATATTTCTGTATGACATTTATTCCAATAGGGTGGCAGTAGATACCTGTGATGGAAATGAGCAGGAAAGCCTAGATTTACTATTTGAACATGATAATGCATGACTCCCCAACAGTGAAAAGTAAATATTTCATTCCTTGGTAGGCAGACATGTTCATTGGTGCACCTTCTTATGGAGACCAATCTATTTCATAGTAACCAATCATTACCATATTACATGATACACAGGATACATTTTACTACAGGAGGGGAGATTAATGCTTACCTAGAGTGAATCACCTGTAGCTATTGCTTAAAGGAAAGCTTACTGATCCTTGAAATGTATTTAGTAACAATGTTTGGGTCTTATGGCTGCCAAGAGGTAAATAGTGCTGTTTCTGGAAACAAGGGATAAATTTCATGTATACATGAGCTGAGGGTACAGTTACTAAAAATAATTACTATAGAGAAGGGATTCAAGTAATTTTCATGAAGCCAAGTGAACACAAATATAAAGCTTGGTTAGGGAAGTCTCCATGCACATTTTACTAGGTTTTAAATAGTCTATTTATATTAAATATATAAAAGTAAAAGAAAATGATTACATTTTTATTTTTAAATTTTAAAGCTTCCTACCTAGTACATATAACAGTTTAAAATCCCCACAACCAATATACAGACTTGTTCCTTTGCTGAAATTTGTTTATTTTCTACAAGCAAATAGAACATTTGTTCTGCACTTTACGTTTTGTGCATGCTTCCAGCATCTTAACAATATGTTGTAGATATGTTGCCTACAATCATGATTCATCTCTGGCAGAAACATTCACTTGGTTTCTATTTACATTCATTTTGGATTAGAATATATGTGAAAAGAATATTTAAATGTAAAGTATTTAATTTGGCAGGTTTATAGTGTCAGCTTTCAAACGCTTCGGGTAACTTCACATTAGTAGAATTGTTATGGTGTGATTATTATTGGTAGGTCTGATGTGCTACTGTGTTCCTTTGGTCAGATCTTTTAATACACTGGCATATTTTAATGGTCTCAATTAGTATGCATGATTTATCATATTCTGTTTATAACAAGTTAATATTACACTACTTTAAAAATCCTGCTGAAGATTCTAGAAATAAGTAATGCTCAAGGTTGTTGTGGATAAGCAAGAACTACATTGTGTTGCTACGTCATATGATTCATCAGGAGCAGTTCTGAAATTAATAATGAAATTGAAATACCCATAGTAATTTTAAACCTAGATTTATACATAACATTTTATCAAATTAATTAAAAATAATACATGTGCATATACATCTCTTTGTATAGGCATAGGTTCAACAAATTCCAAGTATATTTGATTGCCTTAATTAAAGTAGCTGATAGAGACAAAACATCGTATCAATGAATCTAGAGAAATATGAATGGGAAAAGATTTTACATCTATATATTTATGCTATTCTTTCTCCCATAAGTAAATCAATTAGAACAGTATTGGTCCAGTAACAAATAAAGTTCCAATCACTTTATAAAAATTCTGCTTCTCCTCTAAGGATTCTTGATTACTTTAATTGCTTTGATCATCATATTAATTCAGGTAGGTTCAATGCCTGAAGCGATGATGCCAATAGATGCTTCAAGTCCTTTGAAAATGTTCCTTGAAATATGTCACTTTTAGACTTTTTCCAGTGATGATAGTGGATGACTTCCTTCCTAGCTTTAGACTAGCACTCTTCTAAAAGAGCACTAAGCCCAGGTTCCCAAATAACTTTATAGATTGAAGAGGCAAAGGAATGGTGTGAGCAAGATGGAATAATTAATAATGAGTGAGGTCCATCCTTGACTTGTGCTGCAAGGAGATGGCAGTGCTAGCACTGATGCCAGTTCTGTTTAAATTAAGAGTCTGTGGATAATCATGGAGCTTTGACGGAGTAACAAAATATCATCCTCCAAATAATAAAAAGACTAAGAAATATAGCTATGTGAAGCCTCTTCTTGGTAGTAGCAGCAGCAAACCTGTAAGACACCTAATGATTAGAGAAAAAGCAAGGAACAGCAAGCTGAATGCAGAAAATCAACTTTCTATCTAGCACAGGCCAAGCATGTCCAGGACTAGAATACTAGTTGGGGGTTTTTTCAAAGCAAAACAAAATAAAAAGAGGCCAACATACTTTCAAAATAGTAGCAGATAATATCTAATTCATGTTTGAAAACCAGGCATTAATCTACAGAAAATACTACTTTAAACTGCTAAAGGAGACTTTAAGCTGTTTAGCTCTTGCCAGAGATGAAACAAAGGCGATACTATTGGGATATGGCATTGGGGAGAAAATGTCAAAATATTACTGGGATCTTTTTAGGTTCTGGCTAGAAAGATGTGAGAGTGAGTCCAATTGTCTATTATTTTTAGCAAAAAACACAATGAGTCTAAGAGCATAGAACACAGAAATGCTGCTTTGTATGATTACATGTTTCTGTATTTATATTTCCCAAATTTATATACTCCAAAATGCTGCTATGAAGCTTATACATTTAAATTATGGCCATCTGGTGAAAAGTGTGTCTATGGTTCTGAAAAAGGTGTGTATGGAGAGAGGGGGGGGAGAGACTTTCAGTTTTTACATCTCCTGTTGTCACTTTTTTTGAAGCAAAAAAATGAATGATGCCAAAGCTGGGAAGTTGTCACAAAGGAACTTTAGTTCACTGTTTCTCTTTTATCTCCTTTGTGGCAGATTGTCATGGGATCACATACTATGTTAGAATATAATTTGTAAAGCACTGCAGAAAAGAAAAGAAAAAAAGAGACAACCTTCTAGTTTGGCTAATAAGCAGAGCAGAAAAATGAATAAGCTGAACCTTAATTTTAATTTTAGATATAAGCCTTAACATTTTAGGCCCCTTGTACAGGTAGTGCTCAACTTACAACAGTTCAATTAATGACCGTTCGAAGTTACAATAACACTAGAAAAAGTGACATGACTGTTTTTCACACTTATGGCCATTGCAGCATCCCCATGATCATGTGATTTACATTTGGTTGCTTGACAACTGGTTCATATTTATGATGGTTGCAGTGTCCCGGGGTCCTACTGTTTGTGACCTTCATACAACCAAAGTCCATGGGGAAGCCAAATTCACTTTACATTGGTGTTACTAATTTAACTACTGCAGTGATTCACTTAACAAATGTGGGAAGAATGGGGCAATACTCACTTAGCAAATTTCTCACTTAGCAACATAATTTTTTAGCTCAACTGTGGTCGTACGTTAAGGACTACCTGTATAGCCAGGAGTGAAATTTATGGAGTCTGATATGACATCCACACTCTAATGACTTAGGCTTAATCCTAAACAGACTTTTAGTATTATGAAACATTGTGGAGCAATCTAGTAAAATATGTTTTAATAAAGAGGAAAAACAGTTGTTTTATTATCTTGCTTTAAGATTCTGTTTGTTAGCACATATTTTCCCCAAGATATGTGGGAAAATCCTATTGTTTAACTAAATATTTTTCTGTGATATAAGATTGCAAGTAGCATATAATATATAGTGCAAATTCCAGAAATTATTACACATACAATATGTTATCAATATTCAAATTTTAGACCTTTATTCTCTTAATTCATATATTATGTTAAGCAATCTGATTTGTTTTTGTTTTAATGTGATAGACAAGGATCAATGAACAAAGATTGAGTTACAGAATGCAATGTTGAAATTTAGTTTAATGAACAGTGAATTGTGGTTTCTTTATTACTAGCTTATTCATGATTCATGTAAAACTGTGATTACTTTGCTTAACTTTAAGTTTTGAACTGGGTTATTGTTAGTTTGTTTAACATACTATGATTAAAACAAAATTATGTTTTTTTTAAAATGTTAAATAGTAAATAAATTGAAATTTTAAGATTTGAATATTGTAGATTTTCTTTATTTTAAAAACTCATTTTTAAATTTAAACTATGATTTATAGATACTATACATGTGGTCTTCAATTTGTTTAATGACTATTAGAAGTTACAATGGCAATGAAAGAAATCATCTCCATGGTCACATGATCAAATTTTGGGTGCTTGGCAACCAGCATGTATTCTCAATGGTTGTAGCATCCAGGGTCACATGATCTCTATTTTCAACCTTCCCAGACAGCTTCTGGCAAGCAGAGTCAATGGAAGAAGCCATTGACATTGTTGCTTAATGAACATTGGATTCACTTAACACCTGCAATAATTCACTTAAATCATTGCAAAAAAGCTTATAAAATTGGGCATGACCCACTTAGCAATCCAAATTTTTCTTAGCAATCCAAATTTTGGTCATAAGTCAAGGAGTACCTGTAAAGTACTTCATTCACAATAGTAACCAATCAATTTTTGATTTTTTTTTCTGTATGATTAAATATTAAATTCTCCAAACTGATGTAGTGGTTAATGGAGCTCTAAAATCCTTATTAGACAACCAGGATTTAAACTGATAACAGAAAAAACATGGTCAAGTTCTCTTCTGTAAAGCTTATAACTTCTTTAAAGTTTCCTTTGATCCAGAACAGAGTGATTGTCTTGTTCTCTAAAGGAGCTAGAGGAAAGATACCCTTCATCAAGACTGTATATTTATTAGTCCAATTTTGGAATATCATTTTGATAAAAAAATATTTTCAAACTTATTTAAAAAAATGTTTTCCAGGGAAGCACCATTGATTTATATAAAAACATCATTGTCTCTAATATAATTTCAGATTGAATTCATTGTTTGGAAGGGTCTTCCAAAATTAATATGATTGTATGGCTTAAATGAAATAGAATATAATTTTAAAATACAGAAAAATATATAGGTCTCGTCAGCTCATAAAAATGTAAAAAAAAAAAAAAACTATTTCCCAAACTAACTTTATAGAAATCTAGTTTTTCACAGGCCAATTTAAAATGATTTCAAACAGTTTTTTTCCACACAAAATATTTTGTTTATTTAATCTATTAAATAATATATTCATAGTTCAGTGGTTAGGCCATGCTCATCAGTTTCCAAATTATTTGCTTCCTTCCTACAGCTATTTTTATCTGATATTTCAAATAAATTACAAAATGGTTTGAACTGCATGATTAGTCCATTATGTATTTTGTTTATTACAGTTATGCACACTTTTGATTTCCCATAAGACCTTCTTGAATAAATTATTCGAATCATGGAAAATTCCACTTAGAGTAAAGAAGCTCTTCATTAGAGCAGTTTGGTGGCCTAGAGGTGGAGCTCTCACCTAACAATCAGGCGATTGTGAGTTCGATCCTAGGTAGTGGCAGATATTTCTCATCTGCTATGAACTTTTCATAGGTGTCAGGAAGGCATCAGGCCAGTAAATGCTCAGCCCTGATTCCATCCCACTGCAAGGGGATTACAGGATCGTTAAAAGAAGAAAAAAGGAAGCTTTTCATTAAATTCTTCAAACAGTTGCAAAAATCCAAAGGTTAAATCTATCACAAGCTCTGGTAGCTTCCATTTTCCAGAATCTCATTACAAGTTTTTAACAGCCCTCGCCAGACAACATGTTGCATGTATTGTCTCAACAGGAGAAGTAAGTAACCCTTCATTTTTAAGTTACACTTTTAACATTCTGAAAAAGTTTATATCCACAGAATGATTCTATTTGTGACTTGGAATTTAATAATGGGTGGTTTCAGCCTCTTCTGCAACTCTGGAGATCTCCGAAAAGTAAGAAAGTGATGGGAAATGGGGTGGGGAGCAGCAACTGGAATCCAGGGGCCTAGCAAAGCAGGAGTCCCGGTGGGGCAGGATGGGGGAGGAAATAGGCAGGGGGCATGTTGCAGTGTCTTTGTGGTCAGTCGTAAGGTTGAATGACTGCTGTGGTGCTGCAACATACTTCAGGATCTGTCATAAATACCTTTTTTGGGGGGTGTCATAATTGAACAGTCACTAATTAAACTCAAAGAATACCTGCATACATATACATATACATATACATATACATATACATATACATATACATATACATATACATATACACGTACACGTACATGTACACGTACACATGCATGTACACATACACATACACAATGATAAAAGATGGCAAGCATGAAGTGATGGATCTCCCTTTCCCTTGTTGAAGGGCTTGGCTAAAGAATCAGATATTCATGGCTCTTCTAATCAACAGCAAATGGGGAGCAGCTTCATTCCAGACGGCAGGTGCTACTATAGATAAGGCACACTGCTGGGGTCCTGAGAGATGTATTATTTAATCAAAGGAATCTGCAGTACACCACCCTGCAAGATTGAATCACCTAGACTGATGTTATGGGAAATAGGTGGTCCCAAGCACCATGCCATTTAGGACTTTACAAATAGGAAACAGCATTGTAAATAACACCCCAAAGCAAACCAGCAATCAGTGCAGCTCATGAAGTAGAAGTGTTACAAGGGCATAAGAAAGCATGCCACTACTGCTCATGCTGCTTCATTCTGGAATGTCTGTGTATTATTCAAGGACAGCGCCACCCTGAGGTAGTGATAACTACAAACATAAAGAGGCATAATGATAACAAGCATTACTCCAAATGTCTTTCAGAACAATTTGATCTTGAGCAATTTGCACAAGATCAGCAATTAATGAACCTACAAGACAGTTTCATTTCATAGTGTTCAGGGGCTACAAATAATAAATGCTGTTCATGGGCCCTCAAATGCTTTATATCATGGTGGATCATTTTGATGATTTATAAACACTGGATAGATTGGACATGGAGCTTCTACAAGGAGAATGTGACTCTGTAGATTCCTAGGTGCCAACTTTATAAATTTAATCTAATAATTTAAAGTGCACTCAGAAATCTATTGTTAGTGACAAAAAAGCAGATGTTATTTGACTCAATGAATTTCATTAATTTTCATCTGCTACCTAAAAGTATGATATCACATCATTATATTCTGAGATTTCCATTTTAGTCTGTTTGTGGTTTGAGTTGTTATGGTGTTAGGCAGAATGTGCAATTTCAACTTTCTTTTTATATGGCACAGACATCCAGAAAGATTAAATTTACTGACATAAAAACCTTAATACACAATTTAAATGAGGGATTCCAGGATTGGCTTAGATATTTGATAGTTTATTTTTTTAAAAAATGCCAGTGCTGAAGAGCCCAATGATTACTTCACATAAAACAAGAATGGCACAGCTTGAAAATTCTAATAAGCAACTTGCTATTGATTCTTCAGGATGAAGAGAACCATTTGCAGTTGTTAAATCAGAAATATAATTACAACTTCTGAACATTCCTTACAAGATAAGATAAGACCACAGGAGTTTTCAGAGGAAAAATGGAAAATCTAATTTTTGTACAAGCTTATATGTTGGGGTTTGTATGGCAGCTTGAAAATCCTTCACAAGAATATATAATATGTTTCAAATAATTCTGTATCAGAATATTTTCTGAATTGGTTACTTTCTAGTATATAAACCATTAGTTGAATGAATACATGTATTATCTGTTCCAGCACAAAAATTATTGTTCCCCAATAACAATATAAATTGCTACAAGAAACTATTATCCTACTTTTTTGAGTTGCCGTTTGTCAAGTAATTTGTTTTTACAAACTTTACAGGAAAAAAAGAGGCTTGAAGACCCCCCTGCCCCTCCATAAACATTCCACAAATGTAAAGGTTAGTTGGAATACCTTTAAATCATATATGTGGTTGTACTATTCCTTATGCAACTTGGAAAAAAATAAATAACAACATTTGGGGAAAAGTTAAGGAATTTTCAGGTACTAATATAAGATGAATTATATCAGAATTATATAAGCTTTTCAAATGTTGAGCAAGAATTTAATTCCCTCAATGCAGTATACACAAAATATTAATTAAATAGTATTAAACAAAATATTAGGAGCAAGAGGGAACTGACAAATTATTGCTTTGTGACTGTAATACGTACAAGAGTACAATATTGTTTTATTATCAAGGGTAAAGTACAGAAGGATCTGATTTAATAAATCAATATGTGTTTTAATTTTTATCCTTGTTCCATTTCTTGTATTAAATTTTATAGAATGTAGCTCTATAAATATTACACATTACCAAGCTGCCTATCTACCTGCACCTTTATTTATCTAAGAAATAAGAGACCACACTATAAATTTAAGAAGACAGAAAAGCTTCCCGACTCCCTACTCCTAGTAGTATTGAAGGTTTATAATGATAATTGTACTCCAAAATTCATTCTATGATAAATACAAAACTGTAATTTTGAAGACTGGTAACAATCTTATTAATTTGTCACCCAATATCTTTATTAAAATCTGAATGGTTAACTGTGATTATGGTGTGCAAACAACATGATTCTCCATCCATCACAATTGAATTTTATGAAAGGTCAACAAGTACTGTATCTGGTAATGTTAGATTATTAACTGATCTTTTAGGTAACAATTTGTACATAAACCACTATGGTGCCACATGATGAATCTACATAATGATGTTAAAGTGCAAAGGTAACCATTAAATTCTTGTATCCCTATGACCAACATAAGAATGAGCTGATAGCATTTGTACAATGGCATTGCAATACACATTTCACTGTTTGCTCTCCTTTCCCCTCCCCCAACAGGGAGAGTCCAAAATCTAAACTCAGAAATGAAAAAGATTTTTCCTCCTCTCATAAACATTATGAGAGGGGAAAAAGAGAAGGAAATGTAGAGGACTTCCGGTTTTGTGCCATAGCACACGACCAAGGGACTGCAGAGCTCCACACCCCACAACTGGTTTCGCCCTGCCAGGGGACCCTAAATGGGTCTCAGTCACCCCAGAGAGGCAACAAAGAAGGAGGGGCCCCCATGGATCATGGAAATACAGTGATTGATCTGTTTGATCCAGGGGAAGCCCTCCTACCTGACAGGAGAAAAGCTAGCTGTACATCAGTGACTAGCCCAAGCTACCAGCAGCCAAAGTCCAAAAGTACTAACTAAAATAATTGTGAACAGTGTGCTTGGAACTGGGTGAGAATACTGATCTTCTCTCTTCTATCTTGTAACTGATTTCTTGGAAAAGATCCACAAGAAGCAAAAAATGTGTGATAAGGATCACACACACCCTTCCATAGATGGAAAAAACGTTTAATTTTTATGGGGGACAGAAATATATTGAAATGAAGTTAATAATACTATAGTCTGGATAAATCTGAATATTCCAGGCTGGGGCCTTCAGAAGGAGATATTAGGTGTGGTTTCCTGCTGCTTTTAGATAGGTATGCAACATCTATTTTATCTCCCCCCTCCAGATTTTCTTTCACTGGTACCATAGTCTCTATGATTAGCCTTATTAAACCAGCCTATCTTAAAATCCAAACAACCAAATCTTATATAGTTATTATCTTAAGATAAAATTATAACTGATAAATTATGACTAAAGATTGTTATTGTAAAAAATAAATAAAATATATTTTAAAAAAGAGAGGGAAATTCAAATATATTGTTTTCAATAGAGTTGCAATAATTGGAGTAGCCCAACTTTGTTTGTTTCTTGAATGCAACAGATATAATGAAGAAAAGAAATGATATATTTAAGATTCCACACATCTTACACTGCATGCTACCTTTATTTATATGGCTGATGGGAAATTCGCATTAGAATTAACTTAGAATCTTTCCATTTTTTTCAAGTGGCAAAGCTGTATTTTTTCACTTAGTCTCTTATGGATCCTCCACAATTGCCCATGGGGTTCAAGAGAACATAGCTTGAAAACCATGATCTAACTCATTGAAACCATTTTCACTTAAATGTCCCTAGACAGTTTCACACTGACGATTTATAGCATTGCCTAGTCATCGCTGTGCTAGTGGAAATTACGTCTTCTTTAATGATTGATCACCATAGCAACAGCTATTTGATGCCTTAAAGATATATATAAATAAAATGTGGAAATAACCATTGAACAGCTAACCTATCACATAGTAGTTTATGCTCATGTTCAGATCTGGTACATTATTATCAAAATGTTGTTTCAGCTCTATGACAAATTATATGAAGACAATTCTATGTGTGAAAATATTAAAATATCATACTTTTCATTAAAATATGGTACATTAAATTTTGTCTCTTCTAATATTTTAAATATTAAGAGTTGATTATGATTGTTATCATCATCTTCAGGTAAAAATTAGTATAAGAGCTCTCCACACAAGGTTAAGGAAAATATTTAAAGGTGAAATAAAAATAAAAATAAAGCATGGGCCAACAGTATTTCTTCAATGTGATATATGAAAAAAGAGTGTCTTTCAATATAGATAAGGAAATATACACATTGAGAACCTAATAACATATATTCAAATGAAGGATTATTGAGAACCTCAAAACATAAAATTTAATTTAATTGTAAGGACATTGGAAGCAAACAGAAAAAGGAAAATGCATACTGCTGAAAGTCATGGAGTCTTTATGTCATTTTGCTTTCCTTCTTGATGAAAAATAGTATTGAAACTCAGGCCTTTTCATTTTCCTCAGTGCAGTGACATTTGAGAGTAGTAAAACAGTACAATGCCATCTGACTTCTTTGTCTGTTTACAATGGGAAATGTCATCAAGCATTCAAAATGTCACTACCTGCTGGGGTGACATCACACAGGCATACACATAACAGCTGTGGAAATTCAGCTCACTACCCTCTCTTTCCATAAATACAAGAGCTCTGTGTAGTTAGGTATAATCTAATTATGATAATCTCCTTTTGATAGTCAAATAATATTGAGTGTAATACCTACAAAATGAAGTGAGGGGCAAACAGAAGAGAAGGGATTTTCCTAAGATCATAAATGTGTGCTAACATTGCCTGCTGCAAAAAGCCATTGGTTATTGTTGGATGTATAAATGTGCACTAACAGCCTTCTCTAAGCCTTTTTATTAGGCTCCTTTTTATTAGAATAAAAATCCCTTTAAAGGTCTTCAAAACGTATAAACGTACATATCATTCCTATGTTGGCTAGATTCATATCTCTCATTTCCTCCAGGAACTCATGGTGAAAATTACTTCCATCTCCGATATTTCCTTATAACAACAACCCTGTTAGAAAGATTGGAATAAGGGAAGTTGCCTCACTCCAGTCACATAATGTGGTCCCATAGCTTAAGATAAATTTGATCCTGGATTTCTGATCACATCACATTGATTCACACACACACACACACACACACACACACACACACACACACACACATCAGGGTTGTTTGAGCAATCAGCTTGTTCAAAGTAATATCTTTTTGAAAATCATAAAATGACTCAGATTCCATGACTAAAACAAGTCAATTCTTTTATCTACTTAAGAGTGGTTTTTACCAACAATGGATTGTAGTTAAATCATGTTAAAAGAATTTCAGCACAGGCCAAGTTAATTACTAAACTATTATATACATTATTTAATCATAATTACCCAGGTATCTTGACCCCTATGCTGAAAGTATTCAGGCAAAAAAAGTCCCAATGCTGATCTATGGGTGCAGAATTGTGGGCCTTTAATAAAGCTACCCTACTTGAACAAGTTCAGACTCATTTTTAAGATAGTATATTGGGAATTGATAAGAATGCATCTGGCCCTGTGGTCAGAGCAGAAACAAGTATCCATTCTTTACATAGTCATTTACTAATTAAAGTTTTCACATACTGGCAGTCCATGGACTCTGATAGATTTCCCAAAATATGCTTAACAGAACAGATAATTATGGTCAGCTCAACTCCTGGATCAATGAAGTTTCCAAAGTTATTTCATAACATGAATTTTTGCTCAGGATCTACTCTCAATGGTCTCCCAGGTAAAGGAAATTTTTAAACAGTCCTCAATTTTAGTGCTCAAACTGACACAGAATTATTGGCTAAAATAGATCCCTATGTTGATCGACTAAGAACAAAACTATTTTTCAACCTAAAAAATACCTGCCATTGAGTCTGACACAAATTTTAAGAAGGTTCTATTCTAGAACAAGATTTGAGTTGATAAGTTTCATGGTCAAATATGGGTTCTTTCACTCAGTGCTTTTTTTCTTAAAAAAAAAAAAAGGTGCTGGAACTCACACATGTCATACAACCCGCCTTGCCTACCCTACAAGGTTCCATCCCAAAAAGGTGCCGGAACTCCATTCTGGGCATTCTATGAGAAAAAAAGCCATGCTGCCACTACTTGTCATATTACAAGAGAATCTATATATGCAGTACCCCAACTACTGAAAATATTTGTTATATTTTGTTTGACTGTCAATTATATGCCCCAATTAAGCTTAAATACTTATCATCCCTATTGGAAAAAACAACCACTGGGATCTAAGCCATAGATTGTTATATTTCCTCCTGGCACAAGTGTACATATTGTAGCAGAAATGCTAAGTTTACAACTAAGGCAGTAGTCCTAAAATCCCAATACATTGTACAAATTGGGGTACCGTGATTCATTTATCTGACTACTGACTCATTGTATTACTACATATGTATTTTACCACTCTATTTATTGTTCCTATATATTTTATTCTGGAATTAGTCTATAAATAACTACTGTATTTTGTTTTGTTTTGTTTTTTATCCTGTGAAATAGAATAAGCTGGAGAAATGAGACTCTGTTTATCCAAGTTTGGCTTTAAAGTGCAACTGTTCAGTCTTCTAGTTCAGGGGTCCCCAACCCCCGGTCCATGGACCAGGACCAGGCCGTGGCATGCCAGCAACCGGTCCACACAAACAAGCAAAGCTCCATCTGTGGGATTCAGGCTGCACACAAAACCACACACTCTCTGGTCTGTGGAAAAACCTTTCTCAATGGAACCAGTCCTTGGTACCCAAAAGGTTGGGGACCTCTGTTCTATTTAATATTCTAGCAGCTGTGATAGGAAGTTAAGTAGCTGCTAGACTGTTATCCAGAAGATAGTCAATACATGATTAGAAATAAAATGCATTTATGTAAGTACTGATAATAAAATCACATTATTCCCAATCTGAAATCAATACCGTAGTTTGTGAACAAAAGTAAAAAAAAGAGAGAAATAAGTGCATGCTTTCAACATATGGAACTAAACAAGGAGTGATCTATAGCTGCTTCCAGCAATCTGATTGTATGGTAAAAGGTAGATGGTAGAGAAAGTGGTTATGAGGGTAGTCAAGTATAATAAGATGGAGATGGAGTCTGAATCAATGTAGAAATGTAACAGATGATGATGATGATGATGATGATGATGATGATGATGATGATGATGATGATGATAGACAGACAGACAGACAGACAGACAGACAGACAGATGATATTTTATTTTAAAATATTTGCATGCATGCTCATCTTAACATAATTCTGGGCAGCTAACAACAACAATAACAATAGTAATAATTAAAAAAAACACTTGGGGCCTCTATTAATTCACCCCTTAGGTGCCACAATTTTCTGCAGAATCCAATAGACAGTGCCTAGATAAAGGTTTTAATTGCCTTCCAGAAGGCTAAGAGTGCAGGGACCTGCCAGAGTGTTGAGAGGTTGTTTTCCTTAAGGAAGAAACAGCCATGGAAAAAGCATGCTTCCTACCTCCCATTAGATGATAGCATTTCAGGGAAGGGATCTGGAGTGTACCGATTCTATCGAATTTAGTGGGATGGGCAGATACTTTCAGGGAGAGGTGATCCTGAAATAGCCTGGTCCTATGCCATCTAAGGCCTTAAAGGAAATAACTAACATTTGACTTGCACCTGGAAGGAAACTAGAAGTTGATGCAGCTTTCAAAACAGGAATGTAACATGGGAGACCCTAGAGGTGCCAACATTCTATGTGCTGTTGCATTCTTGACTAGTTGTAACTTATGGGAGGACTACCCATGCAGATCATGTTGCAATAATCAAAGCCAGATGGAAATGATCAAGGGAAACCACTTAAGAAACATAACAAGATGAGCTAAATCTTTATAGTAAGGCTACGTTAACAGAGTCTTGCAAGTCTGAAGGTACAAACTTTCAACCTGCTACTTTTAACTGTTAGAATCATTGAGTGAGTTCTTCCTACAGTAAGTTTCTTTCTTTGACCATTAAATAATTACAAGTCTCTGCCTGTCTTGTTTTATGGTTTCTTAGGCAGCATCTCTTCAGCATTCCTGATTATCCATACATTTCAAGATAGATATATAAATAGGTGATAGATAGATAGATCATTATAAAACTGAATTGAACAGTTCCAGTGTTTCTCAACCTTGACAATCTTAAGGCATGTGAACTTCAACTCCCAGAATTCCACAGCCAGCATTGCTGGCTGTGGAATTCTGGGAGTTGAAGTCCACATGCCTTAAGATTGTCAAGGTTGAAAAACACTGAGTTAGACTGAGTGGATGAACTCAGAGGTTTCAGCATGCTCTGCTCAGTTTATCATATTTAAAGGGTATACCTTTAAATCAGTGATACTGCAGGTTAACCATGTTAATCTCATTTGATTGTCTACACATTTGCATATATTTCAGGACAGATTAGGACAGATTAAACTTAAATTACTCATGCTTACTTAGATGATATCAGTAGATATAGCATTTTTTTTCTTTGATGTTTATAATGGAACAAATAGATATTATATAGTATTTTCCCCAAGGTAAACTAAGATGGGCAATTTAATTTTCAAGGCAACAAATAATTTTACCATGCAATTTCTTTCCTGCAATAAACTAACCACGAGCAACCAACCAGATGAAAGCATTGTCTTAAAAAAAACACTGAATAAAGACACTTTATTTACATATTTGTGTTTTATAAACAAGTCTTATTGCAACTTGCAACCAAGTATTTTGTATTTCACAATTAAAATAAAATGGAAACTCTTATCTCTGTCTTGAATAGGAAGACTGACAATGTCCTTCAACAGAGGAAGGAAAGTGATATTTTTGCTGAAATTAAAATTCTGTGCTTTAGTGGAATGTTCTATGTATGCATAATAGTATTTTTTTTCCAAATTGAAAAAGGAAAGTAAACAGTTTAATATAAAACAATTCTGCCTCTTACTTGCATCATATAATTCTTTAATCTACAAATCCTTAAATTAGGTTCATGTTTTCATTCAAATAGGTGAGAAATATGTGTTGTCATGGGATTATAAGAAGATATGGAACACCAACAAAATTACATTGCTACCTACTATTTCTAGCAAAATCAAGTTCAGCAATATCCTTGCTTAGGGCTGTACTACTTTTTCTCCCTTTCAAAACTCTATTACTTCGCTGGATATGTATTAACTATGAAGGGCAGAGAGCAAT
The DNA here is from genome assembly GCF_001527695.2 of Protobothrops mucrosquamatus. Lineage (NCBI taxonomy): Eukaryota > Metazoa > Chordata > Lepidosauria > Squamata > Viperidae > Protobothrops > Protobothrops mucrosquamatus. Next base: position 231,734 of record NW_015387082.1, read on the forward strand.
AGAAAGCAAACTTTATTTTTTTAATACCCTATAGCAGGTTTTTTTCCCCATTTCTCAATCTAACATGAACAGTTAAAAAAAATATCTTCAAAAACAGTCTCATCAACATCAATCTTGTGACTTATTATTATTAAAGCTGATGAAAAATGGTGTCCAGGCTACCACCATAAAACCTAATATTTGCCTGTTAATAGCACTGAGGTCAGTTTTCTGTCTTCTCTACAGATCTTTTGAATAAATTGTATCAATGAATGCTAATGAATACATAATTTTAAATGTAATTTTTAGTTATTTTAAAGATCTTTATCCAACAAAATCTTAATCTGACCCTGTCTGTTCTACTTTTCCACAAGCTAACTCCAGCAGTTTATTCACTATTTTTCATAGGTAGCAATATACTCTCAACTGAGTTGATGGTTATTACACTCTTTATTATTTTGAAAGATATATTTACCAAGAATGCTATAATAATAAAATGTTTATAGTGTTTCTTTGTATAAATATAAAGTTGTGGATTCAAAACTAGGCATAGATTCCTCAGCTAGTCATTTTTCCCAGGGCTTCTCTTGCCATCCCTTTGAATGAATGAATGAATGAATGAATGAATGAATGAATGAATGAATGAATGAATCCAGCAATCCACATTTCAACATTTTCTCAAACACCTAAGAACTTAAAATAACTATAAAAACTATGAATAGATACACAAATGGAATTACTTTAAAGGGTGGTGGTGAGAAATAGCAATGACACTTAGACTTACTGTATATACTGCTTTATAGGGCTTTACAGCATTCTCCAAGCAGTTTACAGAGTCAGCATGTTGCCTTCAATAATCTGGGCCCTCATTTTACCAATCTTGGAAGGATGGAAGGCTGAGTCAATCTTGACAGAATTAGCCTAAAATACTTCATTCTAATCATTGCCTAACCATGGTAATTTAGTAATTTATAAATATCTGCCAGCTTTCAATCCACAGACTTCTACTTATGCAGAAAGACAGTTGGAAATTTTGTTTTAAAACTGGTTCTTATGCCTGCATTACTGTTCATACATACATACATACATACATACATACATACATACATACAGTACATACATACATACATGCATACATACATACGTGTGTGTATGTGTATTTTATATACATTTCATATATAAAATCAATTTAATTATTTCCACGTGTCATATCATATATATTTTGTCCATATGTATAGCTATGAATATGTATTCATAATATTGCAATATTATCTAGGATGAGTTGCAGCCATTACTTTTAATGAAATGATCAAAACAGTGGTAACACGTGGTAGGTTGCATTGACTGAGATTGTGGTGTGTCTCGTCAGTCTCCAAGGAAACCATTATTCAACCTAACAGTAATGAACAATATTGTCCTGTCTCTAACATCCCATTGTGAAGATGGACTGCAGATCTCCAGAGGACAGATGGATTTAAAACTGAAAAATGTATGTCTGCTGTTTTGGGTTCATTTGTTGAGCTTTAATCTCTTTATGTGTACATACTGTTTTGATGCTGTGATTTTGACTTGAATAGAACCAATATTTTGTCATTGACAGGTAGACTCATTTAACAGTAGTAATCAGAAGTTCCATTAATAAGCAATGTAATCATAAAGTGTGACATTATGGTTTAACAATGGCAGTTCTGGCAGTGGCCTGTTACCATTGTTAAGCAAATCATCATGGGTGGTTAAGTGAGTGCATCACATGATTGTGACTTCCTGCTGGCTTTTGCCTTGACATTGTTTGTGGTAAGCCAGTAAGGAAGGTCACAAATTGCAATCTTATGATCATGGGATGCTGCACCAGTTGGAAATCTAGGCCGTTTTCTGAGTGTCCAGAATGTGTTCACATTACCACATGTATACTTCTAGGACTTTTAGGAGTGGTTGTAAGTACTACTTATTCAGTGCTATTGAAAATTAAAATGCTTACTGATTGGCCATTAACTGAACAGCATTTGTAATCCAACCCTTTTCTCAGTTCTGGAATCCAAATTAAAACATTCCTAATAGAATTCCTACCTTCTATTTGATCATATCCAATAAACAAAAACCTATAATTACTCTGAGTAAATTTTAATTTGTTCTTACTATTAGGAAACTTTTTAAAATGTTCAATGACAATGTGCCTTCCTATAACTTTACAGGAACCAATATCAGACCTTGAGATTTTGTTCAACAATCTTTCTGGTATTTGAGCCATGAGCCCCAGATCATCTCTCCACCCCAACATGCCTAAGAGGCATGGCCTTCTCCCTATCCCACCACACTCAGGTCTACTTACCTTTGCCTTTTTCTGCCTTCCAGCCAGATTGTTCTGAAGGTTAAAAAGTCCATTTTCTTTAAAAAAAAAAAAGCTACCAAGGAAGATTGTCTGAAGGCTAGAAAGACTGTTTTCCAGCCCAAAAAGCTAACAAATAAAATTGTTCTTTAGGCTAGAAAGGCTCTTTCTGCAGATGAAGAAAAAGGCAAAGGTAAAGGGGACTCAGGCATAGTGGGCTGGGTAGAAGGCCCATGCTTTCTGGGTCTGATGGGGTCAGGAGAAGTAGTGAAGATCACAACAAGACCCAGGGCTCTTTCCATGCACTGGTGAGCCAGTTGAGCTGAGATGGTGGGTAGAGTTATGTGGTTGGGTGGAAGTTGCAGTGACCTCACAATTCTAAGTGCAAGTGCATTGCCATGCACCTAAATTTTGAACTCATGACCATGGGGCACTGCAACAGCTATAAATTTGGATAGATGTCATAACAGAATAACAGTGTGGAAGGGAGGCCTTCTATTTCAAACCCCTGCTCAAGCAGGAGACCCTATACCATTCCAAGCAAAAGGCTGTCCAATCTCTTCTCAAAAACTCCAGTGATGGTACATTCACAGCTTCTGGAGGCAAGCCATTCCACTGACTAATTGTTCTCACTGTCAGGAAATTTGGATCTCTCCTTGATAAGTTTCCATGTATTACTTCTTGTCCTGCCTTCAGGAACCAATGATCTACAAATTTTGGGAAATTATTGACTTTTAAGCTGTGTTAATTCTTACATATTTTGATGAGATGAATTAGAAAACAGGTGGTAAAGGTGCTGGTTGGCTCAAATTTTGAAGATATTTCACTATAAAGATATATACTGTACACAGGCGAATATATTTGCCTACAAGGGAGAGAGTGTCTAATGGACATGATGCCTCATAACTTCTTGACAAAGTACAGTAGAACAATGAAAATGATACCACATGGAAGTGTATAAATTTATCTTCATTTTGAGACTAAAGATTATTACCTAATTGTAATATATTGTTCTTTTATTGCAAGGCACATTTGTCTTGGTCAGATCTATGCATCATATAGTTATATCTAGTGGCTTTTAAAAGTGTAATTGCTTAACATTTCCAAGGAACAGTTGTGTGATATTTTCCTTCAGAAGCCAAGATGCCTCAAAACTGTGTAAACAACACAGATATCTTCTGCTACATTTGTGGTGAGGTTACATTGGCATCTCAAAAGGGCAGTATGATGGCAGTGGTTAAAAAAAAGGCATGCCACCTATATTTTGGATGCAAAATAGGGGATCAGGACAAGAGTTGGATCCTCTTATTATTGTTGCATTACATGTGCAATGTATCTGTGTCATTGGCTAAACAAGAATAAAAAGTCCTTGCCTTTCGCAGTCCCAATGCTGAGGAGGGAACCCACTAACCATAGCAGTGATTGCTATTTTTGCATGGCTCCACCAACTGCAAAAGGGATCTCAAGAAAGAAGTGGACCATGGAATATCCAAACATTCCATCCACACTGCATCCTGTACTCCATGGTGAGGACTTGCCAATTCCAGATCCATCAGAATCCTACTCTCTAGACTCAAGTGATGATAAAGATGATGATCAGGATGCAGCTGATCCGGAGCCATTGAGGTCAGTGGACCCAAACATTAGCTCACTGTATGCTCCTCCTGAATCACATCTAACTTCTCAGAGTGAACTAAATGACCTGGTCAGGAATTTGGAATTGCCTAAGAGTAAGGCAGAGCTACTGGACTCAAGATTACAACAGTGGAACATCTTGCAAAGTGATGTCTGATGTTAGAGGTTGTCAGTTTTTCAGGCAAAAAGCATGAAAATGTTACATGAAAAACCAATAAATGAATGGAAAGTTATGTTATTGGTATCAATAAAAAGATAAATTTATGACTGATGTGGTACCATTCTCATTGCTATATCACATTTTATAAAAATGTTATGGAGCATAATTGCACATCCCCCTCATAATTTTGAATTATTTTGATGCAATTTTGACCTGAAGCTGTATTTTGGAAACTGGAGCCAATTAACATTCAGGATTTAATTTTCTTTTATTAGTGATCCAATTCTGGTAAAATTTAGCTACTTTCATTTCTGAGGCTTTCTCCAGTATACTTTGGAGAATAGGTTGACCACCTCTTCTTTGTGAAGCCCATTAAATATTGGAAAACTGCTATCATGCCTCCCCTAATTCTTCTCTTTGTTAGATTAGACATACTACTTCCTGTAATCATTCTTCATATGTTTTACCCTCCAGTCCCTTAATCATATTTCTTGCTCTTCTCTGCATTTTCATACCTTTTGTTCAGCATTGTTGTAATTTCAAATTCTAAATGAATGGTCATAACCTAAGAACTACCTGTTCTATAACTTAAATTATTATTATTTATTTCCTGCATTGTGTAATGGTACACATCCTGGTACTTATATATGCTGTCAAACAAATGATTACTTGCTCATTCACAATTTTTACAAGTTGGACAGCTATCAAAACTTTAAGCATAAACTCAAAGGACACTTTGGAGATTCTGTACAAAGAATAATTGCTAGTCCAGATATCTAAAAGTTCATATAGGGACACAGGAAAGTAAGGTCATATAATTCATGTTTTAGCTTACATTTTGGTGATGTAAGATGGAATGATTTAGCCTGGATTGACCAGTTTACAGAAGGGCTGGATGAGGACCTAAGAAATGAGCTAGTGAAGCAAAGCACCTCAAATACTCTAAAAGAGTTGTATCAGATTTGTGTAATCATAGACACCCAACTGGAATAGTTAAGGCACGGAAGGAATGGTAAAGGGGAAAAATGTACAGCCTCACCTCCCATATACAGTCCCAATGGATTTACTTGGAGATGTTGCCAATATAAGAAACAATATAGCACACAGCTAGAAAGGGTGGCAAGAGGCCCAGAAAACACTCTTCCTCATTTCTTGGCTATAAAGGAGATGGAGGGAAGAAAAGGTACTTTCAGATTTTCAAGATTCTATCAATGTAGATTTATCTGAGGGACCATCTTTTTCCAAGAGTCCCTACATGTCCAATTTAGTTCAACACACTAAGCATACTGCAGACCCCATTCGCCAGAGTGTAACCAGGCAGGAACTAGATGACAGGGCTTCTCTGATGTAGCCACTGCTTTGTGGAATATTATCCCCTCAGAGATTAGAATGATCCCAACCCTATTGGCCTTGTTCAATGCTTTAAAAACTTGGCTATGTACCCAGGTCTGCGTCTTGGAATGTATTAAGGTAACCATTTCTTGGGTTTACTGTTAGTTGGTTAATTATCTTGGCTTTTTATCTATTTATTTTCTGGAGGTCTTTACTGTTTTATTGTTTTATAGTTTTAGAATTCTAAGTTGCCCAGAGTAACTTGATTGAATTGAACAGGTATAGAAATTAAATAAATAAATAAAATAACAGTTGCTCACCTGGCTTTGTTTCACATTTGGTTTGCCCTGCAAGACTAACAGTTGTGGAGTTCATCAGAATAAGAATGGAATACAAATGTTTGCCATCATATATTTACATTACTTTCTTTAAAATATGCAAATACGTAGAAAATAAGAAATAGTATGAATGTGCTAAATATGTAAATTCAAACCTTTTGGAAGGCCATATTATTTTTAATCATTTGAAATAGCACAACTGTTTTATAACAAAGAAAAGATATTCTCCCACATGTTAAATAAAATGTAAACATTGTTTATTAATTTATTTTATTACATGTAAAATATTTTCCTACGATAATTAATTTTGGCTAGAAGAATTTTCCCACCCTAAATTGTTGTTTTTAGAAATTAGAATCCTTAAATTATGCTAGACATATCAAAGGGTCACTGAAAAGTCCTAAACAATCAGGTTTTATCTTTCATAACAGTTTTGTTCATTATCATTTAACAATAGGCTATATCTAAAAGGATAACTTTTAAATTACACTACTATGAGAGCGGTTGTACAAGCAGTATTGTAGATGCTTGAGAGAAATCTATAATTAAGTTTTTATTTGTTTACTTCTCTACATTATAGATAAAAAAGATACACAGCTAATTTGTAGTGTTAAGGCACTGGGCTAGAAATCAGAAGTCCATGAGAAGTCCCACTTTAGGCATAAAGCCAAGGGATGATCTTGGGCTATTCATTTCTCTTAGACTTCTTCTTGTGCCATATCCATTATCGGACATTGGCGATCATGTTGGCGATCCTGTTTTTATCAGCAGTCGCACGAAAAAGTGCTGCTGAATTTTGTCCAAACCAAACTCTTAGACATAGGAAGGAAAACTGCAGAGACAAAACATCTTTTCTCCACTGCTATGGGTGGTATGTGTCTTCTATAATCTCTATCTCTAAAGCCCCTCTACCATAGCCCAGAGAGTTTGAAGATTCTGTGTGGTAGCTGTTCCTAATAATAAAGGCAAGATACAAATAAATAGATAAATAAATGTATATGAAGTGTGAATTGACTTCCAGTGATGTCTTCTGCTGTCCCACTGAGTTCTTGAGGAATGTCCTTAGTGTCCTGTTGATTTTGTACAGTGTCAGGCATTCACAGTTCCACTTGTATGGCATTCAATCATAGTGTTTATTATAGTCAGTCTAGGCCATGTTCAGTTTTGTCTGTCTAGACTTTGAGTCTAGGGTGAGTGCTCTGTTTGTGAACAATTGGTGTTTTGAGCTCCTAGTGATACTCCCAATGCCCTTGTGATCTGTGCTCATGTACTGGCCCATATGATTCTCTAGCTGGGCAGCTGTGATGTCTGAAAGGCCATTTTGGAGAGGAAGGTTATTGGCTGATAGTTGAATGGTGCTGTTCCCTTGTGGAGTCTTTCATGATTTTTTCTTGTGTTAGCCAATCTGCATGGGTTTTCTTACATTATCTATCAGACACACAGTATCTAATCTATTCTCAATTGTACGGAAACTTTCCTCAGTATTATTTGTCTAAAGACCTGTTATTTACTAGAATTCATGCCCTCATATTGTGGTCTCTTTGTGTCAAATCATTTTTAGAATAACTTATAACAGAATTATAACTTATAACTTATAACAGAATTAAGTACATTGTAAACACATTTCTGGAGGCAATAAAAAATATCTGAAACACTTTAACATTTGAATTTATCTATCTCATTACCATTTTTATTCTCCACATTTTTATGGTATAAATCCCTATCTTTTTTGTTGACATAATAATGGACACTTTTTTCCCCATTCTTTTTTATTTGTTTTTCAATACTGTACCTAAGACTTTCACATTTATCAGTTTTATTCAGAAAAAGCATTGTCCACAACAGTTATTAATTTTCTTATTTGTATTTGGGAGGTGTGCTTTTGGATAGTTTTGGTATAGCTGTGTTTAATTAATTAAAATGTATAATCAAGCATGCCATGTATTAGTTTCAGTGCATTAGATGTGTCATCAGTATAGCTATAGATGATCTCTCAAGGGCTGTGCAACAGTTACCACCTGGAAAGCAAATTGAATAGGTAAACATCTGAAAAATATTAATTGAATAGAAATAATGCCAATTACTGTGATAAGAACTTAAATCTGAGATTCACAAATCAATAATCCTTATTATTCATGCTCCATGCTAAAGCTTTATTTCAAAGCAATATTTTTAGAAATGTATTAATATTTTCCTTATCTGTTTCTGTTACTACTGATTCTGGAATGAACTAATAAACATTTAGGAGACTCCAGGTCAGACTTCCCTAAAGAAATCATTGTGTATATATCCTGAATTTTTAGAGTAACTCAATATGAATCCATATAAAGAACCATTTGTAATCAATCTGATTAAATTTTGAAAAAAAAGTTTTCAATGTTTTTAAAGGTTTGGACAAATCTGAAAATTAATTGAGATTTACTGTATTCTAGATTATAGAATCAGCAGTAAGCATGACACTTGTTATTTGTTTTTGATGGTTTGGAGGCTTCAAAGGTGGTATGGCAACTGCGTATATGAATCATATTTGTATATACTTCCCTGCACATTTAGTTGTTCTTAAGATACCAGCCTTATTTAAGGTCAAACAGCATCAGTTTATTATTACGGCTATAGGCCAACACATAACATTAAGCATTCAAATAAAATAGAAATAAACAGAACTGAATACAAGAAGGCATAGCAATATATTACAATTAATGATGTAATCGACGAGTGTCCAAAGTTTGCCTAGTTTTACAGACAGTATAACAAAACTTATCTACCTGAATAAAAACACGGAATAAAATTAATTATAAAAGATTATTGAAAAGATCTAAAATATTTATTTATGTTTCTGGCAAATCCCCAGTACTGCTGCGCAGAATCCCAAGCATGATAGGGTTATAAGTGTAAAACATAAAATTTTGGTTATATAATTTTATTAATTTATAACATAAAATATGAAAATACAAAAATAAATAGTAAGGAACAATGATAGGGAAAGGGGGAAAGGGGAAATGTGGAAAAGGGGGGAGAGAAACAAAAGGTGTTGACTTCGGACTCCCTCTGTTACAGTAGAATAAGACATTAACATCAAATCTCAACTTGTTACATTTCTATAGTAGTATGAACTAGCCATTTCTATATCAACAAATCAGTCTAATCAGTAAAACCCAAGATCATAGTATCATTTTTTTCCATCTCAAGCACAAAGTCCAGAAGCGGTTTCCAAGTAGAAGCAAAAGTACTTATATTCTTTTCTTTTATCAAAACAATCAGTTTAACCATCTCTGTTAATTCCATCAGCTTTTGTAGCCATTCGTCAATGGTGGTAATCAAAACAGCCTTCCATTTTTGTGCATAGAGCCGTCTTGTTGCCATCGCCATATATAAAATCAAAGTTCCAATTTTTTCCCCAGTCTTTTTCGATTAGACCCAGAAGGATATTTTCTGCTTTAATTTTTATATTCACTTTAAGAATTGTCTGCATTAATGTATGAATCCTACTCCAGTATTTCTTTGCTTTATCACATGTCCACCATAAATGATAAAAAGTCCCTTCTTTACATTTACATTTCCAACATTCATTTGAGATACCTTTATACAACAAAATCTTAACTTTGATAGAATAGATATGAAATGAACCACTTTGAATGAATTCTGGAAGTTAAATTCTCCATGAAATGAAACAGAATGTGTAAAATTGGTACCACCGTTTTGTGTGCTTGTGGGTAAAAGTGTACTGTATATGTGTGTATCTAAGTGTGTGAGAGATATAATAAAGGGGAAGAACAAAAACGGTTTTGATCTGAATAAATTTGAATAAATGAAGATAATTAGTGATTAAATAAGAAATTAAAGTATATAAATGAGTAATATGCCAAGAATTACAATATATATATTGTCACAAAGAAGAGGGAGTCAAGCTATTTTCCAAGGTACCTGAAGGCAGGACAAAAGCAACGGATGGAAACTAATCAAGGAGAGAAGCAACCTAGAACTAAGGAGAAACTTCCTGACAGTTAGAACAATTAACCAGTGGAACAACCTGCCTCCAGAAGTGGTGAATGCTCCAACACTGGAAGTTTTTAAGAGACTGGACAGCCATTTGTCTAAAATGGTATAGGGTTTCCTGCCTGAGCAGGGGGTTGGACTAGATGACCTCCAAGGTCCCTTCCAACTTATATATATATGTATATCTATACACACACACACACACACAACATAGCCATACTTTCATGTGATCTTCACTTTCCCTTTTTCATTTTCTTCTAATTAGTAAACTGTGTATGTTTGTATGCATGTGTAGGTGTGTATGCAGGTGTGTATGTGTGTAACATCAAAAACATTTTAAAAAGTAGAAAAAGATTAAAAATGAAGGAGGAAAATGTGCCCATTTGCTTCCTTTTATTAATATTGTAAGCATTTTGCTATTTTTTAATACATAGGAATATTACTCAATGAAAGGTGAGTTTTCATTAAATTAATTATGAAGAATTAATTATTGTTATATTAGATTTTTCTTAAAGTTTTGCATTATCAGAACAAACACTTACTTTGAATAAGCCTGAGAGCTGCAGCTTTTTATATGCTCAGCCAGGATACCCTGCCAAGTGCAATAAGGCCAATGTTCTACAAGAAAGCCTGAGCTATGATGTAGTTCTCACATTAGCCCATTATTTCTCTTTAAATGCTAGTGAGAAGAATTAACATGGCAACTTAAGTACTTTGGTAGTTACATATCTTAATCTTAAAGTGTAAGCCATGTGCCCTTATTATACTAATATCCAAGGTTGCCAAATAAGGGGTAATAGAGAACAAAATAGCCTTGTACCTTTTTAAAAAAATTCTCCTACCACTGCTGTTTGGGAAAGTGGAAATTTATATGTTCTGTATGTACCAATTTTATGGAAATGATGTGTTCCCCCCACCATCAGTTCAGAAACAAAGATCATAATTGCAATCATTTAGAAGCTGTATACATAGCAATCAGTGGCCAAAATTATAACCTTGAAGTCAGCTTTGCTTAAGATATTAAAGTTGCTTATAATACATTTCTTTGTGTTTATGTGTATGTGTTTTCTAAGAAGTACAAGCAGTATAGAGCAATTGCAGGAAACCTGACAGAGTCAATGCAGTTGAAAAGTAAGTTAACCTCTTCTTTCCAGGTTGTGTAAAAAAATAAAGAACACTTTACTCTCATCCAAGAAACACTTGGTTGATACTGTGCTTTTCTATTCTGCACATTTGCCAATGTTCTTGTTGGCAGCCAACTAGAAGACTTTAGTTTAAAAATAATGTTGAAAACATGTCACATGGGTACATAATTCCCAAAGCTTTTCTGGGCACATCCTAATGTCCTGTATGAATATAATTACTGAAAACAGCTAGTTTTTTTTATTATTATTTAAAGGCAGGAGGTCATGAAAGCACTTTAAGTAGTGCTAAAATAAAGTTATTTTATAGCTGTTTAAAAAAAATGTTAAGAAGCAAAGTAGGACTAAAGTTAAAGATAAAGAAAACCAAACTAATGGCAACAAGTAAAACAGCCAGGCTTCAAATTAGCAATGAGGATGGATAGTTTCTGTCTTTTAAGATCAGAGTCAGTTACAGTGATGATGAGTGCATTAGTGGGAGACTTGAAAGACTAAGTTAGAGATAGGTCATCATGCAGAAAATCTATCTATGTGGTTATACTAGGGAGAGTATAAGCAATCAATCAATCATCAATATCAATCAAACAGTTCATAGGAAATGTTAAAGCTTTCCTTAACCCAGGAAAACAAAATCAATAATTCTGTCTTTTCCCATTTGTATCATCTCTGTGCACTGTGGAATCTGATCTTTTCTTAAATATTAAATCCACTACAGGCAGTCCTCTCTTACTGACCAGAAGAGGGCCTGGAAACTGCTGCTAAGTGGCACAGTCATTAAGCATGACATCACACAACCACATTGACATATTGTATGTCAGTTCCAGTGCAGTTATTAAATGAATCAATATGAGTCATTAATTGTGACATCATGTGATTGCAACTTACAATGTAAGCTAGTTGCCAAATCACAAACAGCAATCACAGGGATACTGCAAGAGCTCCACTTTTGAAGGCCAATCATAAGTCTTAGTTTTCATTCCCTTCACAACTTCAAATGGTTGCTGAATGAGTGGTCAGTGCAGACTACCTATATCATGAATTTGTTGACTCCTGATATAGTAACAAGTTAGCCACCGAGAACCAGAAATCTATCCTCAGGAGAGATTGCAAAAACTCCAGTCTAACCTATTTTTTCCCTACTGCTCAGCTGATCAGCTATCAATTAATAGCAAGTACCAAGATGGTTTGTTTCCCATTGCTGCTAACAGCACTTGAGAACACAATGGTTGGGGAGTGAGAAAATGTTATTTCTACTTCACCAGTTATTTCTCAAGAAAAGTGTCTGTTTCCTTAACAGTAAACAGTAGCAAGGTCATCAGAGTTTATTTCTGGAAACACAACATTAAATTTCCTCATTCTGAGCATCTCTGCAAACAAAAAGCTGAGTTCAGACATTTGCCTGATTACACAGAAAATTTATAGTGGAGAAAGAGTGGGTATATGAATAAGCCTCTTGATCTGTTTGTCTCTAGTTTACATGCAATCAGATCAGAAGACTTGGATAGGGCATCACTCATATGTGCTTGAACATGAGTACTTGGCATTGATATAATAATGTGCTGTGTTTTTTTCCAGGTTTTTTTTCAAGCATTGTACTTTTTTTCATCCAGGCAGTTCCAAAAACTTCACTGTATGTTTTGAATTGTTTTTACTTTTATAATTAAATGTTTTTGTCATAGCTCCATAGTTCTTTTGGGTCTTCTTGAGTATGGGATGTAATGTGTAGTTGGTCTATCTCCAGTTGTATTAACTGCTTCCTCTTCACTATATTGAAGCATTGGGTAGCTGTTTCTCAGTTAGTGTGGATACAGTTCTTCTGTTCATCCATAGTTCCCTCATATGCTTCCTATATCCCCTTTCATTAGATCTGTTGTTGTAGTAGTGTTTCAGGTTATCTTGTTTCATGTATAGTTTGTTCTAGTACTCCACTCAACAGCAGATTGTCCTGGTTCCTCAACATTTGATATGGACCTTGTTAATCTGGGCAACATCCAAGCTAGTACGACTGTCCTACTTTGTATCACTCTAATATTTTGAGGTAGGCAGTTGAAGTATTAGTGGATCTTTGCCCAAGGATCCCTACTGGTAATGTGAGTACTAGCCAGATTTGAACCCTGATCTCCTGCATCAAAGGTAGCACTCTAGCCACTATATTATGCATTATTTATGCATTTATATAAAAAAAACAAATTATGTCAGACTAACTTTATATCTGCATTGTAGAATGATTGGAAACCTAATGTATTTTACTAAATCCTTCCAGAGACTGCATCATGATATTCTTAATTAAGTGGTAAAATATAATCTAGTTAATATCACTGTTGGATATTTGACTAAATGATTAAATACAAGGAGTGCTATTAAATGTTGTTCCTTAGCTTTTAGAAAATATTGAGTGGAATGTTATAGGATGCTGTCTTAGGTCCTATGTGTCAACATTTTTTTTCCAATGACTTGTCTGGCTGAATTCAGGGGACAACTTTATATATAAGTTAGGTACAAAGCAGTACATGTGAAATGATAAGGGTCACCTTCTTGGTCACAAACTAAGCATCAGCAAGCAGAGCAGTTCAACTGCTAAAAAATAAGTGCTATTGCTAAAACCTCTCAGAGTACTGTAAAGCACTATAGAGCAGTACATAAGTGCTATTTCTAAAAAGGCAAATGTTATACTGAAATGCATTAAAAGGAACATGAAATTCCACATCTTAGGAAGTAAATGTTTCTTTGTTCTCTGTTCTGGTCAAACCCCATTTGGTGTACTGTGTCCATTTCTGGACATCACATTAAGGACAATGACAAATTAGACCAAGTTCAGAAGAGGACTATTAAGATGGTAAAAGGTTTAGAAACCAAGTTCTACAAAAAAAAATGCTTAAAAGAACTGGAAATGATTAGGTTCAGGAAACTAATGGATATTAGCTATGTAAGTGAGGGAAATAGGAAGCAGTTTTCTTTATTATTTCTGTTGAGAAAAAAAGAATTATGTAAAGAAGGAAAAATAAAAAGTGCAGGAAACAATACAGTTAAAGGGGAAAAAAAGGAGGGGGAAATCATTAAATGACTTCTGATTTCCATCACACAGGTACAATCAAAATTATTTTCCTCCTCCCTCTTAAATATAATGATCATCTTTTCATCTCCTTGTTTCAAAGGTGCTTTTTCCAAACGGCATCTGGACTATCTTGATTTTTTTTTCTTTTAAAACATTTAATTTCATATCCAAAAAGTTTCTTCAGTTCAAGAAGTTCAATTCAACTGAAAAAGCTTTTTGAATAAGAAATGAAACATTTTCAAAGAAAAAAACCAAGAGAGTCTAGTTGCCTTTTGGAAAAAGCACCTTTGGGACAACCATTACCCGACGATTGAGAATCTCCATAGACATCTCTTCTCTCCTTATTCAGGATTTTTTCAATTGTAAATTTATCTGTCGTAAATTTATCTGTCATATTCTTCTGGAGTCCCCAACACTTCTCTCTTTCCTTCTACAACTTTTATTCCATTTAATAATACATTTATCATTATAAATTTGTAATCTATAAAAATTTCCTGACAGTTCGAACAATTAACCAGTGAAACAACCTGCCTCCAGAAGCTGTGAATGCTCCAACACTGGAAGTTTTTAAGAAGAGACTGAAATGGCATAGGGTTTCCTGCCTGAGCAGAGGGTTGGACTAGAAGACCTCCAAGGTCCCTTCCAATTCAACAACAACAACAACAACAACAACAACAACAACAACAATAATAATAATAATAATAATAATAATAATAATAATATGGAGCACCAAAAATAAGAGAGCTTTTCCCCCCTCCATGTTCCCAACACCTAAGTCCTATTCAGATCACTGTACTTGTATAATCACCTGGTCTTCTCAGAACTGGCAAACTCCACATTTGACTGCCCTGTAGTCCTTTAACTTTTTCATTCCAAAATCCTGGTAAGTTTTTTAAAATTTCATTTTTTTAAATGTTTAAAATGGTTTCCTACATTTTAATTTAATCTTTTCCAGATTAAAGGTATAGTCACCCAAGATGGTTTTATGCGCTCTGCTGCCTTGAAGATCTCTTTATAGTTTAAATTTGCTCCATATAAACACGATTTAGAAAGTAGATCAGACAAACTCAGTGGTCCTTTAAAAAGGTAACATGTGAGCATGTTGTCTTTTTCTCCATTGTTTCCAGTGCTCTACTTAAGACTCTGAGGGCTTCATCATCATCATCATGCCATCCTGGATTTTAGGTGGATAATCTCATGGCTTCTCCTTGTCTGGAGAAGTTCCATTAGCTCACATATATTGCTCAGT
Organism: Protobothrops mucrosquamatus; assembly: GCF_001527695.2. Lineage (NCBI taxonomy): Eukaryota > Metazoa > Chordata > Lepidosauria > Squamata > Viperidae > Protobothrops > Protobothrops mucrosquamatus. Next base: position 246,946 of record NW_015387082.1, read on the forward strand.
TACTGGTGAGTAGAGATATGCTGGACTGCCATAGGACAGCAGTTTTGTAATATTTGAAGGAGTGGCATTTGGAAGAAGAGGTATTATTCTTGTTACCTGGTTTGGGTAATGAAACATCTGCAAAAAAACATCCAAACTCAGATAGCACCAAGGACCCCTTATTTCAACCATAAGCTACAAATATTCTCTTTTATGGGCTTTAGGGTAGGAACTTTAGACTCATATCCTGACTGTATGAGCTGTATGCCTTGGAACAGGTAGCCTTAGTTAAATGCCTAAACAGAGGGTGCATGGTCATCTGTGATTTACTAGATCCTGCACTGATAAAAGATGGTACATGACCTCTAAAACATCTTCAATGCTATGACTCTATGTTCTATGTTTTCTGTGATGTGGTGTTATATGAGGCAAGTAGTGTTATAATAATATAGTTTCCAGATGGTAAAATTATTATTAATCTGAATTCTGTTGGCTCCTTATAATATGGAAATAGAATACGAAACCAACAAACAGGGGAGGGCATCTTTATTAATTAAACATTAAATTCAATTAAAGTGATTGCATGTAAACTAAACTGTAGGGACATCCTAACCATGAGAGAGAAATGGAGAAAAGATCAAGCCATCACTAGAGAAGACTTCATAAGTACCACTTTAGCCACTGGGATTCCCCATACTTTTCCACTCAAAAGAAAATAATGAATCCTTGTGATCATGAATAATTTTTGATACCATCCTTCATTCCATCTTGAAATGAAAAAGGCAGCAACTATTCAACCTATCTATGTATAAAAAGATGCAAACTTTATTACTTAAGCAATAAGATAAATAATTGATCACACTTACATAAGGAGATAAAAGCATTGATTCTACTTAATACTTTCTGATTTTGTCTTTTTTTTTTTAGATTATATGGTTATTTGTCCAAATTTGTCTTTCCAGCATCTATGTCCTTCAGAAGATCCTTACAGCATTCTGAGTAAGAACAAGAGCTAATGACTGCTGCCTTACCCAAAACCCTTCAATATACTATTGGAATGTATTGCATTTTTCCCAATTATACCCCATGATTTATTATATTCAGTTTGAACAATAAACCAAGATTAATCTGCCCAAACTGAATTAGCTAAATAGCTTATATAGATAACATTCATAAGGACACTTCTTAGTAGTAATAAACTTTAGGTGTATATTTGGGGGGCCAATTTCTGTAGGATGTGGAAAAAATTTCATTTATTCAGAGCTTTAATTCATGCTAAGAAAAAAACAAGAAAGTCAAAAAGAAGAGCTAGCTATGATTTTTAAAGATTTTTTTTTCTGATAGACATTGCCCACTTTAACTTACTTCTACATGAAACTCATTGTTCAGCAATAATTTCACAAACATGATCTTAACAGATCCATACTTCGAAAGTTTGGCAGTCTGGTAAAATCCCAAGGACTTCTTGAAAAATGCAAAACAAAAATAATGGAACTACAAAAAGTAACACAAAGTCAATCATTTTTAAAAAGAACGAGTAGGGACCATTTTTATTATTGTTTGATAAATTAAACTCACAAATTACAATTATCTTCAATTAAACTATAGATGTTTATGATCATTCATTGAAGTATACTTGTACATAAATAAATAATACTGAGGTGAGTCACATAGAGATATATAGATAATAAGAAACTTATTTCTGACTTTCAAGAAGCATGGATGAAAGAACCAATTTGTCACTATAAAGCAATTTGTACCAAGGATATGCACTGCTCTGAACAGCAATCATAACATACAGTAGGAACAGCTCTATGTATTGCCTTGAGATGGAATATATGTAATGTTATTTTTTTCTGTCTTAAGATTTATAGAATCAACTGTCTTGAGTGTGTTATATCACATAACTTTTGACATATTTTGCTTTCTCAAGCAGAGCACCAAAGATATGTTTGTATTATTTTCTATACATCTTTCTGGTGCTGACAAAGCACATAATTTAAATAATTTCTTTTGAATTTGGATAATGAAATGTAATTCTATATTTTCATATAAAAACATATGAGATTTTAAAACTCAACCAAATGGTGTGTTTTTTTCTAAAGGGGAAAATGATCATTATCTCAGTATTATCTTCTACAATTCCACACCAACATTTTTTTCTTTTTAAATTAGATATCTATTTCTTCATTCTAGGCAGGTATAATAAACATATAGTAATTTTAATGTGTTTAAATAATTTTGCATAATTACCTTGCTTATGCAAAACATGACAGATCAAAACATAACGAATTACAATAATCTAACCAGTTTACTAGACAATGCTTAACTAATACCTTTTATCTGATATATATAAATTACGCTTCTTAAATGGAAACTGGAATAGGACTTTCAGAGCTTTAATAGAATAACTGAAAAGGAGATAAAAACTGGATGTGTCACTTACCTCTCATAACATTCTACTACAAATAATATTCCAATATAAATTCTCCAAGTATTTATGACATATATTTTTCATCCTAGAAAAGAGGGCAAATCTACTTAATAGAGATCTTTTTTTAATAGAAGATTCCTTGTTGTGTGTGTGTGTGTGTGTGTGTGTGTGTGTGTATGGCTTCTGCTCCCTTGAAATCAAATGAGTGCCCATTGTTAACCATATTCCCAAATATGGACGCATATGGTTAACAAGGGGCACTCATTCGATTGTAGGCCTGTTCACTGAATGAACTACTCATGTAACTGGCCCCAATTTTCCTTTTAATTGAATGTTTTGCATTAAGGTATTATTACATTTTCAGACTGGAATATTTATGTTGAATTACTTTTGTTTATGAAATAAATGAACAGTCCCCCCCCCCCCCAATGTTCATTTAGGCTCTCTATATATAGCACTTGAGTTTAGTTCTGCAACAACTATATAGAGGGGAAAAAATCAGAAAAAACAGAAGTGGTGAATAATTTTCAAAGTTCTCTTTCGCTTCCTTTCTTCCTATAGCATAATTCTATGCATATACATATTAACATAAGGCTCAATGAACAAAACGTACTACCAGAGAAGTGTTAATAATCTCTCAACAAAAGTGATTGCATAAGTGTATGTATGCATGGTCCATACAAACTAATTCATCTTCCTAATGTTATTCCCACAGCTTTAGGGATCTGCTTGTTGGATCAATGAATGTCATCTTGCAGGATCAAATGCAAGATCTAGGTCATGTCTACATTTAACAGATATGGTTGTAGATCCATGAGTTCTGACCTCCCCCCAAAAAATTGACTGACCAGCTTGTCTCCTGGGCCTGATATTGGTTTGATCTGTGTTCAGCTCAGCACTGCTCTGATGGGTAGGCAGTATCCAATGGCACCATTAGGAACAGCAGACCTTATCACCCATGGTCCATGCAAACTCATGCAGACAAATATGCTATTGCTACTGCTATTACATTGTTGCTACATCATCATTTTGCTTCAATAAAAATAAGATAATTAAAAAAAAATCACCTATGATTTAAACACTGCAAAAATGTATTTATTTTCTGTATAATTTTACTAAATACATATTCTATGGTAACTTTCTATTACATTTTTGTACATGTTGTTCCCATTTTTGTATAAAACATCCCCAAATATATTTGATTTGTATGCCTTGTAGAACTAAGAACTGTAATATGACAACAGCTGCAGCAAACCTGCAAAATTCTTATTAATCTTGAGGTTGTAAATAGCATTGAATATCAAATTAAAATAGACATTTTACTAATAAAAACCCTGTAAATGCAAATAATATGAAAAAAGTAAAATGTCCCTAAGTATTTGAAGCTTGAGATGTATCTTGAATTAATAGTTCTGTAAATTCCACAAACCACTCTTTACTTTTAAATTCTGTACTTCCACATACTCAGAAATAATTCCTGTTAGATAATATTGAAATGAAGTGTCTTTCAAGACAGAATTGCCTAGATTTATTTTAAAAATTTTGAATTCACAACAGCTACCAAAATGTTATTATGTGGTCAATCAGCATTCATATAAATTAGGTTCAGTTTTTCAAAATTATTGGAAATTATTTATACATATGAACAAATCTTTTTTAAAAAAATCATCATCAGACTAATTAGTAATATCAGAATGAATACTGTAGACAAAAAATGTTTCAGAAACAGAATACTGATTTTCATCTCATAATAATTATTCTGACCTACAGTAAATTGTGGAATATTAGCTTGCTAATCTAAAATAAGTCTTTGGTTGGAGGGCAGTACTTTGGTTCATGTACTAACTCCTTAGATACTGTATGTCAGAAGTTCTTTATATGATATAGAAATAAATATAGATTGGTTCATGTGGTGTGTCAGTTGTGGTGCTGTGAGGAAGCATGAAATTCAGCACTGACAGGTCCTTCAGCTTGAAAAATCAGTTAAAAACAACAAAATTATCAGATCCAAAGAAATTATTTTAGTTCCTATTTCAATGTTCTTAAATACATGTGTTTCTCTCTGTGTGTGTATTTGTATACTATGTGACACTTTAAGACTTTTTTAAAAGTATGCAGTATTGATATCTGTCTGTCATCAACAAGCAAGCACTTCTGATTAAATTCATATGAAAGGATGGGGAAAAACAATATCTCAAACACTTCTAGATCAATGGAACTCAGACATTTGTAATGAATGCTTTCAAATCTGTGTGACGGAGGATTGCCTTGAACAGAAAAAAACCCCACTCAATAGCTGTTATGTATTAATACTGATATTATGGTGCTATAAAGCTAGGGTACCTCCAACAGTTTTGGAGGGAAACGTCAAAAGATTCAAGTTTGAGTGGGAGCAAGCTAGCATTGTGATTGGTTGACGCCCTAGAGGCGAAACGTATAAATAGCAGGCATGTTGCCAGTGTTTGACAGTTCTGTTCTGTTCTTGGTTGAATAAACACTTTTGCATAATACTGGTCTGGTTATTGCCTTCAAACCCACTACACAATAGTGGCGACAAAGGTGGGATTCTGCAGAGGAGAGAGCTGTTGCTAGCTGAAGTCATTGGGTGATAGGCTGGGTAAAGAGCCCTGGCAAGCCTAGTTCTCACCCCCACCTACCAGTAAGCCACACTGGAGGCACGCTGAAGTCACTGGGTGTCAGACCAGACACAGAGCTCTGGTGGGACCATGTCCCTGCCCTGCCTGCCAGTAAGACACACTGGAGGCACAGAAATCCTGAGGGATCCATCCCCAGGATCAAAAGGCAAGGTAGTAACCAGAACCTGACAGAACTCCCAGAATGGCTAAACTCAGACGGCTCAATGAGTTCGACACCACCCACCCTGAGCAGTGGAGCTCATACGTCTTCCGTGTTGATAATTACATATGGGCAAACCATAGGTAATGGTTTGCCCATAGGTAATTATGGCCTGAAGGCAGCAACTCTACTCTGTGCATGCGAGCAAGTGATGTTCGACATTGCAGAAAACCTGGTGACACCGGCAAGCATAGAGTCAGTGACATACACAGACCTCAAGAGGAGGTTAAAAGAACATTTTAAGCCAAAACTCTCCATAATCGCTTGGCGCCATGCTTTTGAGCAACGCGAGCAGAGGTCTGGAGAATCGGCAGCTGAGTTCATGGCTGCACTCGACAAGCTTCACGCAACTGTGAGTTTCCAGATTTAGAAGACTGCCTCAGAGACAGACTTGTTTGCGGTTTGTTAAATAGAGAGTTACAGCAGCGCCTATTCGCCATGGAAAAACTGACTTTTCAAGACACTTTAAGGGAAGTCATGGCGGATGAGGCTGCCGGAGAAGCAAGGCTCTCCAGCCACCAAAAGCACACACCAGCCCTGCGGCAATCCACCACGAGCCCGCTGAGGGACCCGGGGAGACCAATGAAGATGACGAGATCGACTGGTTGCAGAGGGAGCCACCCAGATGGCAATGCTCGACAGAGCAAACAACAGCCTCACTGAACTGCGTCAGCTGCGGGAGACAGCATAAAAGGGCAGAGTGCAGATTTCGCACAGCGGTGTACCTGTGGAAAGCAAGGGCACATTGTCAGAGTCTGTAGAGGCTGCCAGAGAGAAACACGAACTGTGCCCCCACAGCAGAAAGGTAATTGGGGCCCAGGGAAGAACAGGGTTGGATATTGCTCAGGGAGGCGAAGTATCCAATGAACGGGAGCCCAACGCCCCCTCAAGGAGAAGCTAAAACTCCAAATTAGACTGCAGGGGGTCACATTCTCAATGGAGCTAGACACTGGGTCAGCCCTATCCATCATTTCATATCAGACTTTTAATTATATTTGCAGACAAGGCAAAGGGTGAGTACCACTCAAGCCATCAAGACTCATACTAACGGACTTCCAAAATTGCCATGTTTCCGTAAGGGGAGAAGCCACCATTATAGTTAAGTTCAAGGAATTTGAGGGTCCCCTCAACATTGTGGTTGTAGATGGACAGCACACCAGCCTCATCGGACTGGATTGATTCGAAGCCTTAGGCATCCATTTGACGGGCATCCATCGCACACAAACAGCTGACCTGGCAGCAGTATGCCAACAATACACTGATGTTTTCAGCACAGAATTGGGACAATAGAGGGAGGCGCCCATTTCGCTCAACCTTGACCCAGCAGTCACTCCAATCAGAATGCCCTTTGCACTAAAACCAAAGATAGACACAGAACTTGATAAACTAGTGCAGCAGGGACTGCTCCAACCTGTGGACAATAGCCTGTGGGAGACTCTCATAGTGACCCCAGTAAAGCCAAATGGGGATGTTCACATCTGTGTGGACTGCAAGTGCACAATCAATAAAGCACTACAGCAACATGCTTACCCAGTTCTGGTGGTAAGCCACATACTCGCCTCACTTCAGGGAGGCTGAATTTTTGCCAAATTAGACCTCGCACAAGCATACCAGCAGCTGCAAGTTTACGATACCACCGCTGAGGTGCAGACCATCATCATGCACAGATGGGCATTCAGAGTGTGACGCCTGCAGTTTGGGGTAAGCGTAGCCCCCGGGTTGTTCCAAAGCATTATGGAACAGACTCTTAAAAATATACCAGGTGTCTGCCCGTACTTCAACAATGTCCTAATCGCAGGGGAATCAGCAGCAGTCCTAGCAGAACATCTCTGGGCAGTACTGCAATGTTTCCGGGAGGCAGGTTTAAAACTAAAAAAAGACAAGTGCCAAATTGGCATGGAATCCACAAAGTTCCTGGGGTTCTGTATTGATGCTAATGGAATCACTGCCTGGCAAATTTCCTCCTGTGCCAACACACGACTCCTAGCACCGCAATGGGTCACAGCCCTGCAGAACTACAGTGGGGCTGCTGGCTCATAACAAAGCTCGACCGACTCCACCCAGACAGAACAGCAGCAGAAACAGCTCAACCCAAGCCTCCCAGGAACCTTCAGCCAGGTGAAATGGTATGGACCAGGAACTATGGGCCGGGAGCACCCTGAGTTGCCACTAAAATGACTAAGGTAATGGGGCCATTATCCTACGAGGTGGCCCTGGAAAATGCTCGCATGGTCAGATGCCACATTGACCAACTAAGGTGTCAGCAGGCTGGCCCAATCCCATGGGAGGAGCTTGAGGGAACTGCAGACACACATGTTTTCCCAAATCTGCCCACACCTGCAAGAGCTGCCCCCGCCGAAACTGAGGCACCCCAGGTCGTAGAACCGCATCTCCCACCAGATGACCTAAACAGCCACCACAACATGGGTTAACTTGGGACAGACAATTGTGCAGTCACACAAGACGCCCAAACAACATTACGGCGATCCGCCCAAAGCTGCAGGCCCCCAGCCTACCTTGAGGACTATGTGCATTGATTAAACAAGAATGACAACTATCCTAAGGGGGAGGGATGTTATGTATTAATACTAACATTATGATGCTGTAAAGCTAGGGTACCTCCAACAGCTTTGGAGGGAAACGTCAAAAGATTCAAGTTTGAGCGGGAGCAAGCTAGCGTTGTGATTGGTTGACGCTATAGAGGTGAACGTATAAATAACAGGCATGTTGCCAGTGTTTGACAGTTCTGTTCTGTTCTTGGTTGAATAAATACTTTTGCATAATACCGGTCTGGTTATTGCCTTTAAACCCACTACACAATAATAGCTATTATTTAAACATTATTTATTTGCTTTAGGACATTCATAATTTCCCACTACTGTATTTTATATGTCATATTTTTAATATTTAATATGAAATATTTTTAAAAATTGACTTTTCTTCAATTTATCTGCCTACAACTTACATCTTATGCAAAAAGAGAGATTGAGGGTGTGAAGTTTATTCATGAATGCATGAATAGATGTGTACATTTATTGTGTAAGAATGCATACCTGTCCCTCAAACTCATCCAAACTCTTTGAAAATTAGGAAATATAAATAAGAATGTCTGATTTGGACTTTATCTCATCTTACCAAGCTGAATTCGAACCTTTTAAAACCTATTGTAAGACTGTGTGATGAATGGAAACATAGGATAACAAAAGTCAGCCAGCTTATCTTCAACGGACAAAGCTGCTATATCAAAAAGGGTTTGTGATTCTTGTTGCCCAACTACTGGGTCTAGTATTTTAACTTTCTTAGATTGTCTAGTATATTTCTTCCTCACCACTAACCTGAGTTCTGCAAACATTATATTTGGTCTTTCTCCAGCAGACACTGTTACTAGTTTTCTTGAAAGATCAACCTGAAATTTGCCTCCTTTTAGAGCACTTAGCACTTCTTTTATAGTCACAATTTTAATACAATAACATTTCATATATAAAATGTGGTAGCTTCATGGTTTTCTGCAAGTCTACATTTGCAGATAAGCTACCTTTCATGTGGGAGCTGCATTGGCTGCCAATTTGCTTCTGGATCCAATTCAGATTGTCACTTTAAATCTCTAAACAATTCATCACAGGATTATATGAAACCCATCAAGGGGTTAATTTGATTGTTGTCACTGGGGTGAAGTTATTGAGGTTTGTATTTAGGGTTTTATTCCTGCAAGCCTCCCAGAGTCACCCATGAGTTAGATGGCCATATACATTTTATTAATAAATAACAAAAAAAGTATAATACTATGCTTCTAAAATGTTTGGTTACATTGAAACCCTATTCTGTGATTGTTATAGAGTACATAGAAAATATAAATAAGAAAAAATTAGAGAAATGAGGAAGGACTCACATGGCAGGAAAAAAAATCAACAATTATTGTCTTATAAACATCCATAGATTAGAGCAGGGGTCCCCGCTACTGGGCTGCGACCACTTGGGAACTGGGCCACGCAGCTGGAGGTGTGCTGAAAGCGCATCTGCCATCTCCAGGAATGCAGCAAGTCTACAGGGGTCTGGGCAGTGGTGGGAGAGTGGCAGGACAGAAGCCATCTTGCTCAGTGCAAGGTCCTCTGATGGCTGCGGTTGCAACTGGTTTGTAACATCTGAGCTTTGCGTCCTTCCTCCTCTCCTTCTTCCTGCTTTTTCTGCAACTGGTTTGTAACATCTGAGCTCTGTCTCCTCCTCCTCTTCCTGGTTCTGCTCTCTCTTCCTCCTGCTACTTCTTTTTCCTCCTCCTCTTCTTCCTCACTTTCCTCCTCTCCCCCTCCCAACACCCCAGCTGGGCTCATGCTCCCTTTGTGCAACTCTCTAAATTTGCAAGACAAATGCACACAAACCCAGCTTGCAATCAGGGGCTTACCCAAAGCCTCGTTAGAGGGGGACTCCCCCCCCAAGGTATGTGCATATGAGGGTGTCTTTCTCAGGGTGCAAATAGGGGCAGGGAGAAGCTACCTTTCACCTTAAGCACTACATCTCCAAGGGATTCTGTCTCTCGTCTGTATCTTTTCTAAGACCGCTGGGCTCCGTGGCACTTCAACTGGAGTTTTTTGGTTTTATTTTGATGCTCCAGGTGCCTGCCTGCTTTTCAAGGTTTAATTTGCATCTCTCCAAGTTTTCAAGCCAAGCACGCTCCTACCCGGCTTGCAATGGGGGAGGGAAGAAGCTATATGTTCAATTGTGTCTGTTTCTTGGCAGTTCTATGGACCATCTCTCTCTACATTTTCTGATCTTGTATATATTTCTTTCAATTGTTTCATGCTCTAGCTGGTGTTTCATGCTCTAGCTGGATTTGATAATGTATAGCTAGGTACCAGTTTTTATTGTGATTTATTTCCTTGTATTACTGACTATTCTAAGCATAATTACTTTTTCCAGTAAACATGACATGATCAAAATAAGTAAGGCAAAATTTTGTGATTTATGTCCAGTGAGATGTCTGATATTATATGCTCCAACATTTGTTTGTCATCTTTGTTGTCCAGGAACCTTCTTCTATAACCAGAGCTCAAGCGAATCAATTTTCCTCCTGTCTAATTTTTCATGATTCTACTTTCACAACTGTAAACATATATGGGAAACACTATAGTGCAAGCTAATCTGCATTTAGTGGTCAAACAGAATTGAGAAGCTAAACTGTTTGTTGTAACCAAACATAATGTATCACCTAGGTATGACACAGACTAGTTGCAGAATAACTAGTTGACATGTGTAATATAGTAAGAAATCATTTCATTATTTAATTCATGACAAATATTAACTTTTTAAATACACATTGAGTTGGGTGTTTCATAATAAAATTGTTATAATGATATTATTTTTCCTTCAATGAGGCAAACAAATTATTCAAGCAATAAAATAATCTTTATTTTACAGTTCTTTTTCCAAATAATTGGGTCAAACAAGATCCAATTATTTGGAAAAAAGGACTGTAAAATAAAGATTATTGCTTTTATCTATAAATATCATTGTAAATTATTAAAATGAAGAATTATTTTTGTATTACTTTTGTAATACATGCAACATTTTTTAAAGCTTTAAATTTTCATTATATTTAGAAATATAATACCATACTGTAATCATAAGGAACCTACGTGAAATTAATCTATTTAATTAGTTATAAATAAATATAAATATTTCTAATTAAGCAAGATATAATTATAAAAGCATATTCATGAAATCTCTGTCAGATAAATCATTAAAGGAAAAATAGCATGAAAATGATGAAACTTTATTTTACAGTTTTTAAAAAAATATATATTTGAATTAATGTAACATTATTGCAGGTATTTTCATATTAAAATTCTGAACTATAGTTCAGATATATTTCAAATTTCATAGACTCTTTTTATTTTTAATACAACTAAAGGTGAAATGTGACAGAGTTATATTTACTTAAATTTAGAATTAAAATGAGTAGTTTTTCAATATTGGTACTATTTTCAGTAGACCATAGCAGGCACTCTATCACTATTTTTCTACTTTATGGTAAATTGTACAGCTGGGACTAATATGAAGGAATTTAAGCAGGTTCAGAAACAGAAATAAATTAGGAAGCTAATTAACCACCACATTGATTTTACACCGAGTAGTTATTCTTGTTGCTTTAGATACTCAACAAGAGGGAAAACTTTATTTTTATACTCATTGCTTTATATTAATATGCTAATGACATATAAACATAGAACATAGAATCAGAATGTTAATATTTTATTTATTTACAATAAATAATATTTGTTTATTTTTAATCAATTTATATTTGTCACCTATCTCAACCAGTGACTCTTGAAAGTAAATAATATTAAAATAAAAAGCATTACAGCAACAAAAATATATAGCAGCTAAAAATGTGTCACAATCATTAACTGCTAATACAGTCAAGTTGCAGGTGTGTTCACACACTTGAAACCCTAAGCTTGGATGCAAAACCAGGCTATGTGGCCTTACAAAAGGCCAATAGAGTTGGGTTCCATCCCCTTCTCTGGAAAAAGAATGTTCCCAAGGGTAGGTATGGCAGAATGGCATGTTTTAAAATCTATGCTAGGAAAGCAGTGAGGTTTTGGGTGCAAAAGCCCTCTGATTTACGAGATATACCACTTTGGGTTCTGAATGAGGTTGTATTGTCCTTTGAAGAACTGGTTTGTAATGTTCTACTGGACATATAAGTCTTACTTGAGGAGTAGATGGAAGCTGTAGCTAGGAGGGTTTTTCATAGAATAATCTTGTATACCAGTTACAACTTTCTTAGACTGGAAAATTTGCTTGAAGTCATTCATGCCTTGGTAAACTCTCATTTGGAATTATTACAAGGTGACATCCATGTCCTCCTTTTTGACCTTCTGAAAGATCCTGAAGACCTGGCTTTGCCAGTTGGCCTGGGGCCCTAATGGGGGTGCATCATTCTGAAAGTGGCTGTTGGATTAAGAGAAAACCTCACCTCTTTCTATGTGCATCTTGCTTTCCTCTTCCCCTTCTTTCAATTATAAATTATTATTCTTTATAGTATAATGTTTGACTGGCTTTTAATGTTTCTAAGTTGCCCAGAGTAGTCTCTAGATGGGTGGCATACAAGTCAAATAAATAAATAAAACATTTCTGCCACAATTTAAATTAGATGAGTTGGTATAGGAGTACGATATAGTGGAAAAAAAAAGACTCAAATATATGTCCAGACAGAATATTTCTCACAGCTGGATACCTGACAGCCTGCCTTTCTCCCATTATTCTACATGTCTTTTTACCTCTTGAGGTTTCATGTATTTTCTAAAGTCCATATTTTTTTTAAAAAAACAACAACCTTGAAACCCAGACTTTCTTTTATTTCTAAAAAGAAATATAAAATTATTTATCTTATCCCAACTTAGTGATTTTTTTTTTAAAAAAAGAATGCTGGCTGGAATTGTACAAGTATTAAAGCAGAATTATTTATCCTAAGCAATTTTTATTGTTTAATAAGCTGGAATTGATTAACAAATAAAGTACCTTATTGCTTTTTTAAAAAAAATCCACGATACTGTTTTACATCATTACAGATTATAATCAATAACTGCAGAAAATGCATATAGATTTTTAAGCTGCTGCATGAAATCCATAAAAATAGTTACTAATAATATATTCAGAAGTGTACTTACTTGAAAAGAAAAGCCCACACCTGAAAGACTAAGTGGTTATAATCCTTTTGTCCATTCGAAGATATTTTAAACTCATGAAGCATACACAACTGATGTCTCAGATTTTCTCATCTATTTCCTTCAATTACCCTTAATTGTGCTCATTAAAGTAATCTAGAAATCATTTTGCTTGTCTACTTAAAGTCCAAGGGGCATAATTATAAAAGCAACTTTCTATTCTATTCAAGAAGATTTAAATGAGCTGAGGTAAGCATTTTTGTTCAGTAAAAGGTAGTAAGAAATAATATAAAACCTTCAAATAAAGAACTAATGAATATATAAAATGCCATCGAACTCAGGAAATTTGAAGCTCGGTAACACACAACATTAAGCGAACATGATAAATTAATCAAATGCTTATGCAGAGTTTTAACCTGACAACTCCTCCTGTTTTTTTAAAAAATAAATTAAAATAAAAATGATTAAGATAAAAATAGATGCTAAAGAAATATGTAAATAGACACAAGCTAAAATACATCTCTTCTTGTGTAGCATTGTGAAGTATGTTTCTCTTCTAAAAGCTGAAACCATTTTTCTTTTTCATGAATGGTGCCCGATTATTTAAAATGAATGAACAAACTATTGTAAGTACTATTTTTCCTTGTGTGTGTTTGTGTTTGTATGTTACAAACAGAACAGGAGATAGAAGATAGATTTTTTTTTT
>NW_015387082.1:260974-262978 GCF_001527695.2 Protobothrops mucrosquamatus
ATATTTAAATCCAAACCTCTGGCAAAATTTCAAACAAATAATTTTAGCAGCTTAGTTATAATGCTGCTTGTAACTAATTTCTGTAATTATGGTGCAGCCACTGATCGGTCAGCTGGCTTATCCTTTTCACTAGAAAGGCAACAGTTATTGTTTGTTACATGTTGATTTTCACTTGCATGCAATAGTTGGCAAAGCTTGTTCTTTAGTAGCTAAAATAAAGCCATCAGTTGTTTTTTTCAACAATTTTGATTACAACAAAATTAAAAATCTCCATGTGGGATTTTTATCAGTTTTTTCTCCTATGTCCTTCAAGTATTGGCCAGGTATTGGCTTATCCTTCCAATTAGCAAATTTGTTTTTATTCCTGATGTTTTGTTTTCATACTTCATCTTCTTTGTTTTCAAGCTCTTTCCTTGATGGACTTCCTGCAACAAGTCTTCATTGCTTTTCTTGATGTAGAAATTCAAACCATGTTTTTCTTCCTCCACAGTTTGTTTCACCTGTAGAAGTCACTTATTCCTTCAGTGCTTGGCAAATACAGTCAATCAAGTGTGGAGCGTGGTAACTGTCATTACTTTTCTTTCTTTTTTTCTGATCAAAGTTATCAATTTTCATCTGGGTCTAATCAACTATTCCTGCTATATATAAAATAACACTTGCTGCCCATATAAGATTAATTAAATTCCACCATTTAACTTTGGTTTCTAAAATTTTCCATACTCATTTGATGTATTTAGTAGAAGTACTTTCTTTAACTCCATTCTGTAATAAATTGGAAGATTCCACACCTCCCTTTTTAAATCTTTCTTCTGGTTTGACTGTCTTTATCAAATGTGCATTGTCTAGTTGTATTCCAGCATCTTCCACCATGCTTTTATTGCATTCCAATATTTTTGCTGAATTCTCTTGTATTTTTCAACAGGAAATCCTGTTCAGCCTTCATTTTTCCAAATGATTTTAAAATCACACATATAAAATAAATGTGAAATTGTTAATTCTTTTACACCCAATTCATATCTACAGTTTCCGCCGCGCCCTCAAGACATGGCTATTTCAGCTGGCAGGACTGGCCTAAGGGGTATTTTAAATTTGGTTTTTAAATAACTTTTTTTAAAAAAAGAAAAAGCCTATATTAATATTTCATTTTAACTATATTTTAAATTTTGTATATTGTATTAGCTATTTTGTTTTAAACTGGCTGTAAGCCGCCCTGAGTCCACCAGGAGAAGGGCGGGGTATAAATGTGATTAAAGTTAAAGTTAAAGTTAAAGTTTACCTTGATCAAAATTGTTGCCATTGGAATAATTTATAGTATGAAAAATAAAGTTGATAAGGAGTTACTTTGGAGAATTACACATTTGAATTTGAATGTGTCCTAATCTTCCTTATTAGTCATCAGCTTCATTTGTCAAAACTTCATTGAAGTGTTCATTGCTGAACATTTATGCTGATTCCAAAAATAGCAAAGTATTTCTCAATCCAACTATGTAACTATTTATAGTTTGTAACAGATCTTTGGATTTTGGACTACATATTCTAATTATATCATATATGTGGTTATAATATTTTAACTTCATATTTATTCTTATGAGTTTTCTTTTTACTAAATTATCTTTGTTTGGACTGATGTAACTGAATTGGGAACCAATCTATAGGCATTTGCTTTTAACTATGAAGATGTCAAAATGGCATCATAGCTCAAATTGTATCCTATCGTAATTGTGTTCCAACACCACACACAAGTACATAAATGATTCAAAGTGCATAATAACAATTTTGTAATCTGTTCTTGCTTTCTCTACACTACTACTGCTCCTAAAAAAACCTATTTAGTTTAAATATTATATTCATTATATTATTCATGTACATCAAAGTCACAGTTTGCCTACATAGGACTATAGAAAGCTGCCTCATACAAACTGGATTTCTGACATTTCAGCTACATCTTATTCTCACTTTATATGAAGATACTAATAACTGAACTATTTTTTCCCTAAATATAAA
>NW_015387082.1:263463-271902 GCF_001527695.2 Protobothrops mucrosquamatus
CTGTGTGCCGGATGCGTCATGCCAAAACCACGCCCACCCCATTGCCAGCAATGGAAAAAAAGTTGTGATATGTTGCGACACGTCACATGAGGTTGCAAGATTGACACCCCTGTATTAGGGCATTAGTTTAATATTAGAGTTATATAGATCTAAACTGTTGACTAGCCTACACTTATCTCAAGAATTCTTTCTATAGTACTTTTTTTCTTCTAGCTGCAAACAAAGCAGAAAACTAGAAAGGTTTTAATATGAAGCCTTCTTAAGTAGTTCATTCTTTTTAGAACTACTAGCAGAAGCACCATCTAATTGAAGGTGAGGACTATTCTTAATTTGACATGGCTAGGTAACCATTCAATCACATTAAGATCATGATGAAAACTTGATAGCACCATGTCATATCAGGAGTTTGGCTCATCTGACTTGCACAGCTAATCTTGAAAAGTTGGAAACAGATAAATAGAAAGATGCAATAAATAAATCAAAACATTTATATATAATGTACATTTTGTTATGATGCATTTGGAAATTGTATTGCTGTGGCGATCCTGGAATATTTACATCCAAATTGGCAATACTGAAAATAAATGCCTTGATACCTTTCACTTTCCTATTCTCAGTTCTTAAAAACAGTAATAAAAGCTATGCATTATGTGATTAGATATTCCTGACTTGCTAAAAGCTAATCAAATACATGGGGTATTACCGTTGTTGTGAACAACATCTACATTCTTAAATTATGAGATCATCTGTCACTGTCTATATTATGCCATTACAAATAGGATTAATTTTATAATTCAATCCTTTAGGGAAAAATCTTCCTAACCTCCCTCCTTCTTCTTGATAGCATTCCTTCTATTTATAATTAATTTATATTAGCATTTTTTAACTTTAGCCATGCTGTCCAACATTATGTGAAAGGTTGTAATATGAAGTGCAGCAAAGCTTGTTTATATCAGTGACATGTCTTTTAAGAATAACCAAACCATGCTGATCACTCATTACAAGGAATAATTAATACAGAAAAATAATATGATCCCAAACCATGATTACAGAATGCACAAAAATGCTGACAACCACCATCAAAACTATATCCTATGACAAGCTGGGAAAAGGAAAATAAAACTCCAAACCAAACTGCCCGGACTAAACCCTAGAAGCAAAACAGGTATCTGAATTGACTGAGTTGTCAACATGTTTGGCTCCCACCCAGCTACCCACTGCAGAACACAATGTTCTATATAAAGGCTTCAACTATAACATAGAAGATGCTGATCATTTGGAATTTTTTTGCAGTCTTAGAAGAAGTATTTAAAACCACAGGACTTGCCACAGAGACTCAAGAAAACATAAGGCACCCAATCATATCACAGTCTGGAAGAATACAGAATCAGAACCAATTCAAAGCAGAGCAGTCCTCAAAAACCTAAAGAAAGTCCAAACCATCATAATCTTAATTAGCAAAGTTCAAACCACGGTTAACATAGATCAGAATACATACAAAATTCAAGGAATTACCAGAAGGCAAATAAATCTGTGTTCCAATCCAATGCAGAAACTAGACAACCTGATCAAGAGTACTTTTAACAAACTAAACAAAAAAGGCCATATCACAAAATAGGACCAATAATGGATGAAAAGCAGTGAATCCATCCTTCCACAGTTTATGGATGCTCCAAACTACACAAGCCCAATGTAATGTATTACTTAATTGTATAATTACCAGGACTCAACATACAACATAGCTAAAGAAAAAAGTAAAAAAAGCATCATATCACAGAGCAGACTGAATGTTCTTTCATTATTTGAAACAAGAGCTATTTTATGGGGGGAAATTTTAAAACTAGGTTGAAAATTAAGATAATCATCATCTAGTACAGAAGTCCCCAACCTTTTGGGCACCAGGGACCAGTTCCATGGACAGAGGTTTTTCTACGGACTGGAGGGTGCGTGGTTTTGTATGCTGTTTGCATCCCACAGATGGGCCTTTGCTTGTCTGTGAGGTCTGGTTGCTGGCATGCCACGGCCTGGTACTAGTCCATAGATTGGGGGTCAGGGACCCCTGATCTAATAGAGCTAAATGTAATTGCTGCAGAGTAGCATTAATTTCTAAGGAAATACAAGCAATCATATATTTTATTTTACTTACTTTATTTTACAAACATCATTATCAACCATGTTTGGAAGACTCATTATTGAACATACTGGAAATTTTTATTTTCTGTTAAGCCAAGAATAGTCTTAAATATTTTTATTCTCTTCCTCTTCTCTGTGTCACCCACTGATTGGATTCAGATGATATGGAAAAACAATACATAGAAATATGTATTCATGTGTTCTGATTTTTTTTCTTTCCAGAAGTAGAAGGTTTTTGATCAGGAGAAATAATTCACTTTGTATTATGTTCATAAGCTCAGGAGTGCCTTGTTCTTATTTGAAGTGAGAGATAAGCAGATGTCTGAAACCAGCAAATAAGTTATTGTGGTAGGAAAATTGTACTTTACATTATATATATATAAGTACTTATATGTGCTGAAACTTTTATGTCTGTTTTTTAAGGCAACTGAATGCCATAGGAACTAACTGAATGAAGTGCCATATGTTAAATATTAAGTTGG
Source organism: Protobothrops mucrosquamatus (assembly GCF_001527695.2). Taxonomy (NCBI): domain Eukaryota; kingdom Metazoa; phylum Chordata; class Lepidosauria; order Squamata; family Viperidae; genus Protobothrops; species Protobothrops mucrosquamatus. The sequence continues at coordinate 266,079 of NW_015387082.1, forward strand.
CTAGGCTATAGAGCAGTGAATGTGCAAATCTCAGTTGATTTACGGAGCCTAATTGAAGTCTGCAATCTTATTTCTGACTAATTGGGAAAGAATCTATAAGCTAGTGAAAGAAGACAGACAATATTGCATGAAGGCTAAATAAATGTGGAAAGGTGTTTAACCTGTTTCTTTTAAAACTGGATTGGTATCCCATTCACGTTTGCCTTTGAGCTGCAAGTGAACACATGAAATAATATTCAGTAGGTTATATTAGATATACTTCATGTGTCAGCATAAGGTCAGCTAATTATCTCTGATTGTCTATGGTGTATAATTTGGGTTCACCAAAATGCTGAGAGGAGAAACTTTTTGTTTCCATAAAGAATTCAATAATAGACTATGCACTATGCATTTCCATAATCTTCACTGGAAAAGGAACGTCAGAAAATAACTAGCAGGTTGAAAACCACATACCCACTCTTGTAATGAAATCAGTGGGAAGGCAAATGAATTTAGTAAAAAAAAAAAGTCTTTTTAAACAAAGGAACAGGAGGAGCAGTACCAACTTTATAATCATATGAAGTAAGACTGTGAAATTAATCAAGAACTTTTTTTTCCAAAACTACATCTTACTAATTAAGTAGTCACCTTTCTATGATAAATATAACTAAAAGCAATGTATTTCTGAATGGAGAGTGCTTGCATGGCTGTTCAGTTACCTTAGCAGAAGGTAAGGCCACTAAACCTCTTTTTTAATGCTTTTCCTCTGATCACAATTGTTAAAAGTTGTATGATGTTGCAGTGCTGTTTCCTACTGTTTGTGGCAAAGTTTTAAAATTAATTATTTGTAGAAAAAAACCCACAACACAGCATACCCCAAAACATGCTGCAGGTTCTTCCCTGTTTCAGAAAAATATTCAAGTCATACCCAAGTGTTCTAGCCCCAGGACATGCTAAGTATGGTAGTATTTGGTGTGCCAATAAGGAACTTGCTGAGATGCTAACTCATAAGCTACCACCCATCAATCAGCTATTTGTTTGCCTTTCTTCTTTCTCTTAAGATATGAAATAACAAGCTATTTAACAGTTAAGTAATTATTAGGTCTTCAATGAGTTCTAACATGAATCTGTGGACCTTGTAATGGGAAGTTGTGAAACTAATCCTCAACTCCCCTCCCTGTTCCATTTCATTGCAAATTGAAACTATTCAAACTTTAAGTAGTTGTTTTTCTGTACTTTTCTAAAACTTGCATGTTCAAGAGAAATTTCGAGTGGAAATCAGAGAATAGCTGTGGAAATATATTCCTGAAGAAGAGGGTGGCACTGCAAATATGTGAAGAAGGGTCTGTGGATATCAGGAATGTTAGATTTCAGTTTTATTGTGGTTTGCCAATGGTCAGGTGGGGATTGTTATGGTTATATTGCCTGACTGGAGTAACCTTCAATAGAAACACCATTCATTAGTAGCAGATGGGAAAGATTTGTGCCCAGAATGTGGTTAATTTTGGGGGTTTCAGATGCAACAGAAAATGTTATTAGTTATGAAGTAAATTACTAGAGTATCAGGTGAGTATGTGTAATAAGATTTTACATGTTATTTAGTTGAGCAGGAATAAATAGTCCTAGTATATTTAGCTGGGATTGGATTGAGTATGTATAAGATAACAGCTGTATCTGGGTCAGATTTACTAGGTTTACGACAGACAAAGAGGACCAGATGAGCAAATTCTACTTTACTGTAAAACTACATAACATAATATTGCAAGTATGAAAGTACAATTCTTCCACTGTCATCTTTTCCCAGCCAAAAACCTATGGAGTGTCCCTGCTGAACCTCTTACTTTTTCCACTATGCAGCTGTGGGCTAAACTCCCTCTTATCTGATCATTTCCTAGACAGCACCTCTTTGCTCAGTCTTCCAAGGTCATTCACTTTACCATTACAATCTGTAATTTTGCTACCAGGATTTTGGGTACATCAACACTTTCACTCCAAAATCAGTGGATTAGGTTACTGTAGGGATAATTCTGGTATACATTCTACTCTTGTTTCTAGTAGTATGCCTAATGTATGTAATCATGGGGTGGAGGCTGAATTTTCCTTGGTATTACTGTTCAGTAATTTCAATTTCTTTTCACTTAGAAAAAACTTTCTGAAGTTGTGTGTTATTGTATTGTATTATTGCTATTTATATACAGTTTACCAGATGATTGTATTTGTTAATTTTGATATTGGATCATTCCAGAGGATCTAGAATAGGTAAATGTAGGATATGCATGCTGTTCCAAGTAATGCAACTTTTTCTAATTGATGATTTGAGAGTCTAGCCTAGTGATGGCGAACCTTTTAGAGACCGAGTGCCCAAAAACTAGCCCTGCCCCCGCTCCACCCCCTGCCCCTCCCCTGTTCTGCCCCCACCCCACCTGCCCGCAGGGCCACTCACCACCTCTGCCCGTGCCCCACAGCATCAACTGTGCACGATGTGGCATGAGGGCATAGTCTTGTCTATGCTGCCTGGCTGCCATGTCCTTGGCTGCACTGCTCTGCGTGGGCCACACTTGGGGATGACTCACCTCCTGGGGGGCTGCTGGTGAGGGGATCGCGGGGGGAGGCAAGGCTGGGGCAACACCATGTGTGCCCACAGAGAGGGCTCTGAGTGCCACCTCTGGCACCCGTGCCATAGGTTCGCCACCACTGGTCTAGCCATTCATGCTGTATCCAAGAGCTTTTCCATATTTTTTTGTATAGCACCACACATTGACCACTATTGGCATCACAATGACTGGTTTTTCCCACATCTGTTCAATGTATTTGAAGGGTTTTCTATTTTCCTATTTTTCCTAGATTCTGATTAATCCTTATAGAATAATAACAGTTTCTTATGTCTTTGAAACTCTAGTGATGTCTCTAACTTAATATAAGCTAACATTTATCAGTTTCTAATTGGAAATTACCCAGGATCTTGACTTCATTGTTCCTGGCCACTTTCTCAATATAGTGAGAAAGTTCTTTGTTATTGGGTAAGTTCCTGCATTCATTGGTGGTTTTCCATCCCAGGATTAATTAGAAGCTGCCTAGATTCTGAGCCTATACAAAAAGAAATGTTACATAAATGTCTTTGGTCATATTAACAGTGTGTGCCATTTGAATCATATTTTGAACATTCACATTCAAATCCATTGTTTGTGGGGGTATGGAATGAACTACATTTTTTGTTCCAATATAGCTGAAATAATGTCTGTTACTGTTGAATTGTCTGGATAGTATATTGGGCTAGTAATGCTTATGGCTAATAGCAAAAGCTCTGAACTAGAAATCTACATTTCAAAACTTAGCTCAGCCATGAATAAATTGCTGGGTAGCTTTAGGCAAGGTACTACTATCTTTTGTCAGTCTCAACTATAATGGAGCTTTTTGGGCTAAAAGGCAAGAAACTAAATCAATAAATAAAATAGGGATTATGATTAGTGTGATCCAAAATTAAGTGGGGATGCTATCATAGTTTTGTTCTTTGAACAAATAAGTATTTCATCTTGTTTTGGAGAGGGGAAATCAAACTGTGGTGAAGAATCTGAAGCATGTCACATGCATCTTTCTCATCATGATAACCATTCTGAATGAACCTATCTTACTCTGTTCTCATTTTGAATTGGTTTTGTGCATCCAGAGATGAATAAAGAAAGGAAGCCCATAGAAAAGAAAGGGAAAAGAGAAAGATGGGAGAGCGATTCTCCGTACCTATTTAAGTAGTGAGGCAGATAACTATCAGAAATGTGTAATCTTTATAGAAATGTTAAAATTAAGGTGAGAGGTGGAGATGTGTTTCGTTAGATAAATTATAGATAGACATAAATTGCACGAATCATGGCAAAAACACACACACACAAATTACAAACCTTAAAATCTGGCACCAAAGTTAATCTTCCACAGTCCATCATTAAGTTGTCTCATTAGTCTCACTCTGTCCAAGAGCTTGGGGCAAAAGCCAGTCTTAGGTGCTTTTCCTATGGCTAGTGGGGACCAGATCAAGAGTAATTGATCTGTAATGCTGTCAGGCACACTTCACAGCCGGATTTGTGCCTTCAATTCCATGCAACAAAGAAACTGTCCTTAGCCACCATTCCACTGCTTCACCACCCGGCGGGGTGTATGTGTGTCAACGAGTCCCTGCTGTTATCCAAATCCATTCCATTTGTTGTTCCACCATTACCCCTACTAACACTCCATATTCTTCCAACCCCAGGCCCTCCCAATTGCTGTTCTGCATTGCTACAGCACCTCTACACACCTTCACACACCCATTACAAAATACACGTTGATCAAAGTTTTTTATTTTGTTCATGATATTTTTTTTGTTCATGATATTTTGCTCAATAGTAGTAACTGTGAGAGAGATCTCGGAGTCCTAGTGGACAATCACTTAAATATGAGCCAGCAGTGTGCTGCAGCTGCCAAAAAAGCCAACACAGTGCTCGGCTGCATTAACAGAGGGATAGAATCAAGATCACGTGAAATGTGAATACCACTTTACAGTGCCTTGGTAAGGCATCCAGTTTTGGTCACCATGATGTAAAAAAGATGTTAAGACTCTAGAAAGAGTACAGAGAAGAGCAACAAACATGATTAGGGGACTGGAGGCTAAAACATATAAGGAACAGTTGCTGGAATTGGGTATGTCTAGTTTAATGAAGAGAAGGATGAGGGGGGACAGGATAGCAGTGTTCTAATATCTCAGGGGTTGCCACAAAGAAGAGGGAGTCAAGCTATTCTCCAAAGCACCTGAAGGCAGGACAAGGAGCAATGGGTGGAAGCTAACCAAAGAGAGAAGCAACCTAGAACTAAGGAGAAATTTCCTGACAGTTAGAACAAATAATCAGTGGGACAATCTGACTCCAGAAGCTGTGAATGCTCCCACACTGGAAGCTTTTAAGAAGAGACTGGACAGCCATTTGTCTGAAATGGTATAGGGTTTCCTGCCTGAGCAGGGGGTTGGACTAGATGACCTACAAGGTCCCTTCCAACTTTATTATTATTATTATATTTCCAACCGGCTGGCTTTTCAAAAATCTTTCCATGCATTATCTCTTATCCATACTTCTTCACTTCTCATTTTGCTAACACATCCTTATCTCTTTTCTAACACTGCTTTATTTACACTAATGTATGTCTAGGATTGTTGTTAGCTATGTAACATTACATTTCTGCACATGAAAATTCATACAACCAAAAATGCCTATCTCATGTACTTTCAGACTATACTTTTTTCTGATTTTCCAACGTTCTACCTTTTGTTCAAGTGGAATTTTGTCCTAAAATCCAGGAGACATTTTATGCAAATAAAACAATTTATCATAAGAGCCTCAGTACCATGCAAGAACATCTTCCATTATGAACTTCTTTTTATGTTTTTGACAGTGCAGATTATTTAAAAGAAATCAGTAGGCTATATATTTCCTCTCCATCTGCTACAGGGAACAATGTTTATATTATACCTTTGCTGTTAGCATCAATTTTTTCATATTAATGAATGTTTCTTTTTGTACTCAGGTTTTCTTTTTTAATGAGCATTCCCTTTTTGCTCAAAGATACCATTATATTTACTTCTAGAACTTGTAATATAAATGGATTTTTTTAAAATAATGCTGGGTGTACTGGAATAGTTAAAATAAAAGTGCAATTATAGTATTAATATTTGCACTGTATAATTGATAGTATGTGAGTGCTTGTCAGGCCCAATCCAAGAGATAAGACAGTGAGATCCAATTGAGTCTAATCTTTTATTTTCTTGTACATAATAGGCAGAATCTTGTCAAACTAAAGCTATAACTTTCTAAGCTACTAAAAT
>NW_015387083.1:0-2302 GCF_001527695.2 Protobothrops mucrosquamatus
AAAAAAAAAAAAAAAACAACCCAGACACTCATTAGATAGGAAATCCCTTTTTTAATGGTAAAGCCCAAGTGGGGCTTGATTGGATGGAAGAGTGGAATGAAAATGACTAAAAGTGGCCATACTCCCTTTCGTAGCCTGTCAAATTCTAAAATATAGGAATTTTAGATTTTAGCTTTTAAACTAGGATTTTGGGCTACTGCAAAAGCTCTGAAAAGTATCAGACTAATTTCGGATGAAAGCTATCAACAATCCAGCTTTGATTCCCATTGTGTCATTTTTGCAATAGCTTTGTGATATGTCCTAATTTAATGACTCTAGTTTAGACTGAACATTATTTTGGAATCTCAGTATGACATGTACTTTGAAAAATGAACTTGAACTAAGATGTTGGCTTTTGAGAAGACATTAATTATGAACTGTGTGTATCATGATTGTACTTGGATTCGTTCACCTACTAAATGTAAATAAGTTATTGAATATAAAACTTAAAACCCAAATAGATGAAGGGCAGATGGAACTTGTTCCCCAAACCTGTCAGTAATTCATTAAGCTCTTTTTTTCTCCTTCTTTAAGTATATTAATGTTACTTTGAATTATTATTTCAACACAGGGTGGCATACTTTGAATTTAAAAACAAGATTAGGCCTGTGCAGCACTTTGGATTTGAAAAGGAAAAAATGCTGAAATGTGTGGCATGCTGACATGGCATCTGTTAGCAATTCTTTAAAGCAGCTGCATCTTTTCCACTTGTGGCTGCGTGCAATTGCTGTACAATCCTGGTAAAGACATATTTAATTTAAAGAATAGCCAATGGGTGTCCATGTGTACTCCAAAACGTCTTTCTCCTTCTGAATCCAAAGTGCTACATGCTCCCCCACCAAATCAAGTGCAAAAGACCAGAACCACATGTGAAGTTCCAATTAAACTAATTTATTACTTATCGTGCCTCTGCACAAGAATCTACTCAATTAATGGTTAGCACTATCTTGACATATAAGGCTTAATGGAATTCAAGAGGGGGTACTTAGTCCATTTCTTACTTTGTAGAGACTCTGGGCTGATTTCTCTTTTGACTCGTCCCCAGGTTTTGCCACTCCTTCTGCTACTACACCCTCATCTGTCCATCTATTTGTTTTTGAGGGTAACAAAGGCATGTCCCAGGGTTGTATTGATGCTACTCTATGGCCTGTTTTTTTAAAAAGTGGGGAGAGTAAGTAAATGAGCTGGCCCTTTGCCTCTTCCTTTTAATGCAGCTTTTAGACTATGGGTTTCATGCTTTTGTCTTAATATCTTATATATTTCCTTGGAGTCAATTACAGATGGCAGTTGAAACTGTCTTAGTATCTGACTTCTAATGATTGGCTTATATTCATTATCTTCAGTCTATGAGCAAGTGGGTGTCTTTTGCTCAAATTTATTTATTTATTTATTAATTTTTTATACCACCCATCTCACTGGTACAGTGACTCTAGGCAGCAAATGAAGTGGCTTCAAGGAGGAAAAGTTATTTCTTATAGTTCTTTGAGTGTGAGGTATGAACATGAATCTTCAGAAAGATAATATACACACCATTCTTAACTGCTGAATGGTTCTCCCCAGTAGGTACACATACTCAGTGACATGTAATTTGGGAGTAGTAAGTTTCTGGTATTGGCCATAGATTTACAATTGAAGGATTTATTTATAGCCACTGGTTTTGGCAGGCATCCAGTAGTGTGTCTAATATGCTTTGTTTTATTGCCAAAGTGTTTATTGTCGAATCAGCCTTATCTCATAATAGTGTCCTCTGATATATAAATCTTTTGCTTGAAGGCTAATTAAAGGAGTTGCTAAAGGTGCTGTCGATTCTCTGAATTTCAGCCTTTAGGGGTTCCGGCCTTTTGATTTCTTAAGGCATGTCTTTCAAGGTGTTCTTATTACTTTCATTATTTCTTTCGGCATTGGATTCTCTCCTCTTCAGAAGAAGGGATCACAGTCTGTGTTGACAATTCATAAATCACAGACTTTCAGCAATAAAGCAGCTTTGTACGTTCTATATAAGTTTAAGACAGATTTGAAAGGTACTTCAACACTTTGAGTTGGAAATAAAAAGTTTCCCCTTCTCGGTTGTAGAAAATTGTAGAAACAATTGAAAGCAGTGATGATATTGTGAATTTACATTTAAATTCTATACATGATTACCCAGATGTAAAGATGTTTAAAACCTCTCTTCATACTTTGTGTACTTATGTATTAGGTAACTAATACTAAAAATAAAATAAACCTGTCTTTCTATGGCATATGATGGGAAGGCATTCCAGGA
>NW_015387083.1:3468-6833 GCF_001527695.2 Protobothrops mucrosquamatus
AGTAGGAAGTATCCTGTTAGGATCATAAAACCTTGATGTTGTTGTATGGAGAATACATATCTTTTGATGATCAGGGCTCAAACTGTAAGATTTTGGGTTATCAGCATTTTGAATAGGTATGGATGAACATCTACTGTAGGTATTAATGCTACTCCTTATAACTATTGAGAATCAGCCAGCTGAAAAATTAAAGACACTTTAAAGACAGTTTTGTATGAAGTATGCCATAGTAATCTAAACAAAATACAATGTACATAAATATCATTGATCAGATCTGATGTATCAAAATGCATTCATTTGCTAGTGGACATAAGCTTCATCTTCCTTTTTCATCCTTATAAATAAATATCAAACATTGGATAATAGATGCCTTATATCCCACAAACTGAAAACCAGGAATCATTGTGAAATTTTCTTTTTCCCGCTCTTGAGAGTGTTCTTTTCCAAACCTCTCTCCCTTTGTATTCTGAAGTGAGGGACAAGGAAATTTCACAGTTGGACTGTGTGAGCAGGTTTCTATGTTGACACATGAACTATCTCCAATTTTATTATAGACTGAGACTGCAATGGTATATAATCATTAGAATTTTCCTTATCATTAAGTTCTCCAAATGTCTCTTTAGTGGCTGGCCATGTTGAGCTTGCTGCATGTAGTGGGTGAAAGAGAGAAACAGTGAGAGAATGTAAATAAATACATTAATACATAAACTAATACCTCATACATGATTTTGTAGAGAGGCATGAATTTGAGGGAGAAGAAAGTATATTTGGGGGTCAGTGGCATTCCAGATTAGCCTTTCTCAGATACAATAAAATGTGTGCAAATTCTACTCATATTCCAGGAGAATATGTTTCTATGGAGAAAGTAAAAACAGTGTGGAGAGTTTCCTCTATCCATGAAGCCTCTCCATGGGATTCAGAACTCTGGTTTCTCGGTTCTTGTCACATTCCAAAAGATCCCACTGATAGAAAAGCTCTGTACTACAAGCCATGGCCCACTACAGTGGTGAGATTCAGCCAGTTCGCACCAGTTCGGCAGAACCGGTAGCTAATTTTTTGTTGCCCAGGCCCAGAATGGACTTCTGGAAGTGGCATCCACACAGAGAACTGGTTGTTCACATATTTGAATTCCACCACTGGCCCACTACATGTTAAAGGGAAAGTGAAGGATACAGTTAGTACATTTATTCTACTCCCCTGAACACTAATCTTGCTTTTTATAAAACCTGAAGAGATAAATTATGTGTCCAATGTGAGTGTTATAATAGAGTTCCGCAACTGAACATCATGGCATTTAGGGAACTCTGGCTCTTCTTCAAAGAAATTTTACCCTTTTCAGAACAGGACATGGTAGGAAATTACTCCAAGATGAACACAAGATTTCTGATGACATCTGTTTCAGGTCTTGAGTGTTTTGAAGCAGAATATTTTGATTATGGCTATTTGAATGTATCTGACAGATATACAGTTCTATCCATTTAATAGGTGTAATCAACAGCTTCCTTAATTTTGTTATTTGTTATTGGAGAATGAAAAATAACTAGCTGATGCTATGTAAAGTAAGATAACTTTGGACTAATGTGTACAATAGAATTTTTATGTTAGAACTTTAATGATTTTAAAATAATCAGGCAGTTAATCTGAGGATGTAAAGTCATGGGGCCACTTCCTATTTTGTTCGGTGGGCAAGGAAATTTACACATAACCTATTGAGGGCATGCAGTATGATAAGTGACTTGGCAATCAATTCTCATGGTTGATAGAGAAACTTAGAAACTACTTTCTTTAAAGTGAGGGGAGGGCATGGATTTTATCAGGTGAAATTTTCCATTTAATTTCTGGTGCCGTACTTGGAGCGTATATACATTTGTTCCTGTTAATTCATAGAAGTGCAGGAAGATGGGGAACTCATCAGATTTGCAGATGATGCCAAGTTGGCAGGAATAGCCAACACTCAAGAAGATAGGCTTAAGATACAGAAGGATCTTGACAGACTTGAATATTGGGCGCTATCTAACAAAATGAAATTCAATGGTGAAAAAAGTAAGGTTCTATATTTAGGCAAGAAAAAACAAATGCACAGGTACAGTATAGGTGGTACCTTGCTCAACAGTAGTAACTGTGAAAGGGATCTCGGAGTCCTAGTGGATAATCATTTAAATATGACCCAGCAGTGTGCTGCAGCTGCCAAAAAAGCCAACACAGTTCTAGGGTGCATTAACAGAAGGATAGAATCAAGATCACGTGAAGTGTTAATACCACTTTATAATGCCTTGGTAAGGTCACTCTTGGAATACTGTATCCAGTTTTGGTCACCACAATGTAAAAAAGATGTTGAGACTCTAGAAAGAGTGAAGAAAAGAGCAACAAAGATGATCAGGGGACTGAAGGCTAATACATATAAAGAACGGTTGCTGCAATTGGGTATGTCTAGTTCAGTGATGGCAAACCTTTTAGAGACCAAGTGCCCCAAAACTGGCCCTGCCCCCACCCCGCCCCCACTCTGCCCCCCCATCCCCCGCCCTGCCTGCCAACAGGACCACTCACCACCTCTAGGGCCCGCCACAGATTGCCCAGCAGTGCTATGGCGGCCACACCCCCTGCCCGTGCCCAGCAGCATCAACTGCATGATGGGTTGTGAGGGCAGAGTTTTGTCTACGCTGCCTGGCTGCCATGTCCTTGGCTGTGCTGCTCCGTGTAGGCCACATTCGAGGGCTCCTTCAGGGGGGCTGCTGGAGAGGAGGGGGTCGCAGGGGGAGGCAAGGCTGGGGCAATGGCATGTGTGCCCGCAGAGAGGGCTCCAAGTGCCGCCTCTGGCACCCGTGCCATAGGTTCGCCACCACTGGTCTAGTTTAATGAAAAGAAGGATTAGGGATGACATGATAGCAGTGTTCCAATATCTCAGGGGCTGCCACAAAGAAGAGGGAGTCAAGCTATTCTCCAAAGTACCTGAAGCAGGACAAGAAGCAATGGATGGAAATTAAACAAGAAGAAAAGCAACTTAGAACTAAGAAGAAATTTCCTGACAGAACAATTAATCAGTGAAACAACTTGCCTCCAGAAATTGTGGCTGCTCCAACACTGGAAGTTTTTAAGAAGAGAATGGACAACCATTTGTCTGAAATGGTATAGAGCAGCGGTTCTCAACCTGTGGGTCGCGACCCTTTTGGGGGTCAAACGACGCTTTCACAGGGGTCGCCTAAGACCATCGGAAAACACATATTTCCGATGGTCTTAGAAACCGAGACACTAGTGAGAATTTCTGGTCAAGGCTAGCTCCGCCAGCCAGCTTGGGCAGACAGGAAAGCAGCCACCTCAGCAGCATGGCGGGGCTGCGCTACCCATCGCAGAGCAGCTACTGCCGC
>NW_015387083.1:7932-86215 GCF_001527695.2 Protobothrops mucrosquamatus
ATTCCATTCCATTCCATTCCATTCCATTCTATTCTATTCTGAAAAAAACTGAGTGGATTTCTCATGGTCTTTTAAATTTTAATTTGTATGATAATTATAAGGTAAACATAGTCTGTTTTTTGAAAGCTTTTAGTCAAAATTGAGGCACTGCTCTAAGAGGAGACAGAAAGAAAAAATAAAGAAATGGAAGTAAAGGAAGCTATCTCCCGAAGAAAGATATGAGAGTTCATTGGATCTCTATATGTAAATTTCATTTATTGTAGAGAGGTATAGTCATCTGATTGATGTGAGGTTTGTTCTTCCAGTTGTGTGTTTATTCCCAAGATATCTCTGACCTTAGGCCATGACATTAAATATGGGGCGTCCCCCCCAAGTGCTTGGTTCATAGCCATATGATTGTTTGATCCTCTATCCCCTCAGAAAATAGCATGAGTGCAGAAAGCCTGGTCATGGTGTGAATTGGGGTAACTGGCAGTTTGGACTATCAGGGAAAGCCATGCTGTGTTTAATCATCCCCCAAATCTATAAAGGTTTAAATCTATGAAGTTACCAGTACATGTCATGCAGCCTTTAATTTAGCAAACAGAAAGGGATTCTTTATAGACTTAGCCACCCATGGTCATAAGTAGAACTCAGGGCCTGTCATCTGTTACTTCTCTGCTTTGACTATCATTTTAAACTATCAGAGAGAGGACTGAACTGCCTACAGTGCACATATTTTTCACCTCATAATTCTTTTATCTGTAACTTTTATATATTGTTTGCTATTTAAAGGTAGAGATGATGGGAGAACTTCTTAAATGAGTGTGCGTCAAATGAAAAACAAAGAAGAGGAGTGAGAACAGACTTACATTTTCTGCTGTCTTTTCAAAATGAGTTTGTCAAAGAAAGAAAAAACACAAGTCTGTTTGAAAATGACAAGAGAAATTAGAGCATCAGCATAGGATCCATAGGTTTCATTGTTGGGAAATGACTTCTGATCAGAGAGCAAAAGTGCCCAAACATCTGGAGAATGCATGTATTATCTTGTTCACCTGTCTAATATATGCAGGTTTTGATTATTAAGCTCAGACGGATCCATGCTTGAAATAAATTTATATTAAAGAATTTTTAAAAAGCAGTTTAATAAGCTAAGAGAATACCTGGGTGATATTTTGGCATCTGTTGTGGATTTGCATCTTGCTAAATGTCCTACCAAATCCCGATGCATTGGGGAAGGATGGTTTCAGGTCAGCCTTGATGAGTTAGTCTCCATTATTTCCTTGTTTCAGTTATGATTGTGAGAGCTTGAAAAATTCGTGTCCATGGATGGAGAACTCTGAAAAAGAGAGACCCACATTGCAATCTAAAGGAAGGAATTTCCATGTCCAAAACATTGTATGTGTAAAACAAGTCTCTTTGGGATTAAGGACTTACATATAAGTCCTACTTAGAAAGAGCTTCTAGTTATGCATTTGTAATATGAAAAACATACACACGCACACGCACACATATATATATATACACACATACACACACACACACACATGCATATATATTCATTCATAAATGAAATTTCTGGGAATGATTGCAAAGAGATTTTCTTAGCCTTCTTTTGGAATCTCCTCTAGTAATTGATATTCATGACCTGTATTCTGTATTGTATTAAGAATAGCTGAGGAACACCTGGCATACTGCAGTTAATAATTTGCAGTACTTTTTTATTCAGGGTTGGTCACACTGGGATTGCATCTGGCACCTGGATTCCCAGTCTTCCAGAGAATCATAGGAACTGTGATAACATTACAGAAAGAGGATTTCGGGGTGGGAAAGGGAGTAGGGAGATCCTGGAAGATGACAACTGAGGAGAAGATCGTTAACATTTGGACATGGAAACAGCTGGCCTCCCAATGGATGCGTCTTCCAGATTTATCCTTAAGTTTACCAAACAGACCCAAAAAAATTGCATTAGTAAAACCAACCATTTTGTCAAATTTTAGCAGCATAATTTTGGTGTATGAGATGGAGCTGTATGTTTCAGGTGGGTCACAGGTTTCCATCTCCGATTAGTATACGTGACATACACACTGCTAAATTCATGCTTCTCCTATTTTAGCAATTGATGGTTTCCTGGCTTGTGCAAATGGGATTCAAAACCCCTACAGCAGTGATTGCGAACCTTAGAGACTGAGTGCCCAAAAAACACACTGCCCCCTAGCCTGCCCCCACCCCCTTTCTGCCCCCACTCTGCCTTGCCCCGCCTTCCCACAGGGCCACCCACCATCTCCACAGCCCGCTGCAGCAGATCGCCCAGGGGCCCAGCAGTGCCATGGCGGTCACACCCTCTGCCCATGCCCCGCAGCATCAACTGCGCGTGACGGGGCATGAGGGCGGAGTCTTGTCCCTGCTTCCTGGCTGCCATGGGCTTGGCTGCGCTGTTCCACGTGGGCCGCGTCTGGGGGTGACTCTCTGGGGGCTGCTGGTGAGGAGGGGGCCATGGGGGAAGGTGGGGCTGGGGCGACGGTGCATGTGCCTACAGAGAGGGCTCCGAGTGCTGCCTTTGGCACGCGTGCCACAGGTTCGCCACCCCTGCCCTACAGCATTCCTTCATACATTTTAAAATTCTCTAGCATCATTTTGCAGTTCCTGCATGAACTGGATCACAGTGATTACAGAAGCTTTTATATGCAAGAAGTGTCACATACAGGTAGTTCACAACTTACAACCATTTGTTTAGTGAGTGTTCAAAGTTACAACAGTGCTGAAAAAAGTGGCTTACAATTAGCCTTCACACTTAACAACTGTCACAGTGAAAATTTGGGCGCTTGGTAATTGGCATCTTTATATGACAATGGCTGTGTCCCAGGTTCATTATATCATCATTAATACCTTCCCAGCCAACTTCTGACAAGCAAAGCCAGATTTGCTTAATGACCATGGCAACAAAGATCATAAAATTGGGCACATTTACTTAACCATTTTGCTTAGTGATGGACATTCTGGTAACAATTGTGGTTGTAAGTTGAGGACTACTGGTAATAATAAGACTTTATTAAGTTCCTCTTTCATGTGAATCAGTAGTACAGCCAGTCATTGGGAGCTTTTGAGTAAATTGCCGTTAGAATGCTAATAATAGACTCTACTGTTCCTTACCATCCAGCCCAAGGAAGCAGATAGAACCTTCAAATATGGCCTAAATTTGATATTGGGTTGGAACAGTCTATGTTCAAATTAGCTGGAGATACTATGGATAAATATACATTCTTGGGGATGGAAGTTCTCATTTTGAACAAATGGATGTGATTTTCAACTGTCACTAGATTCACAAGGGGCAATTATAACATGGAGCTTTTCCACACAGTTAAGGTTTGGGCCCAAGCACATTTGATGACAATTATCTGTGTTTTAGATGTACCCTGTCTTTTACCATTGTCATGGGTTCTCTGTGGGACTAACCCTGAAAAATATCTAATAGTTGTGGGTGGTGTAAAATGGAAGGCTGCCAAACACTGTAAGATACAGGTACCATTTGATATCCTGAAATGTTGATTGATCATTTGTCAAATGTGAAGTCCCCAGGGGCTTAAGATCTGATTATCTGACACAGGCGTGTCAAACTGGTGGCCTGCGGTCCAGATGCATCATGTGCAGGCCACGCCCACCTCAGCTTCGCAAAGGCAAAAAAACGGTCGCGATGCATCATGATACGTCACGTGACTTGATCGAGTTTGACACCTGTGATCTAACACATTTCTGCCATTAGAAACGAATGTTAAAATCTGCCCTTTCAAAGGACACACAGACATACCCAAACACCCATAGTCACCTTCTGTAACTCCCTTGAAATTTGACCCATTTCTATCAGCATTTAAAAGAATTGTAAGGGCCCATCTTTTTTAATCAAGCTTTTGGTTGTTAAATGTTTTAATATTGAAAGCATTTAGTGTTAATCTTTACATTGTGCCGGCGCATATATTTTAATTATAGTAGCTGCCTTAAGTGTTCATCTGAGCAAAAAGACAAGATATAAATTGAATAAACAGTTACTGTGTACTACTTATAATACCATGGAAAAAACTAAAAGTCAAAAATTCTGCTATTTTTCAATAAGGCAACCTGAAAGTTAATTTTATTGGATTATTTCTTTCCTGCAAGAAATAATGCCTTTAAAACACACATACACACATACTCTACAATCTGGTAGTAACATTTTGAATGTCAGTTGGTAATCCTGAAAATAATTTCATAAACATTTCTATTTTTATGATTCATGTGTTTAAGGTTGTTGGATAGAGTTGGATTTTTTTTTTATACATACACTGCTTATTTTTCCAAAGAATATAAAATTAAAACTTCATCTTAAAATGATTTGGGAGTAAACATCTCTTTTAGAAATATATTCTACTGTTTTTTGCTTCCAGTTAAATAAATCTGTCTAACTGGAACACAAGTAATGAGCAGAATTTCTATTATCTTGAAACTGTTATCTTTTCTATTAACACACTGGATTATTTGTTCCATCTTTGTCAGATCTTTTATACACCAAATGCTGACTGAAGCACAGTTTGAGGGCTTTTGATAGAACTCTATGTCTTATGTTTATATGTGGTAATGCAGGGTTTTTTTTTAATTTTGGAGTGCACAAGAAAGCCTTATCTGCCAAAATTCCTTGTGACTAAACCTTAAGAATAATTATGTCCCATTTATCTTTTTAGTAGGATAACCTGATACATGTCTAATTTTAGAGGAAAGTTGCCATTCAAAGAGGATGAAAGTCCAAACGTTTTAATGTTTTTCAACACAAGGAAACCAAAGTCTCTTGCATTACAGGAGATTTAGATCTCCACATCTCTCTATAGTTTCTAATAAATATTCCTTATTCCGCTAGTGGGATTTTTTTTTTTAAAAAAAGAGCTTTATTCGGAAATAATAGTGATCGCCATAAAAACTTCTGCCATTAAATAGCCTTTGCCCAACCTGTGATAGTAAGATCTGAAGCTACAGTGAGTTCTTTCCGTTACCTACTACGTAGATTAGAAGACTGATCATTGAATCAACTTTATTAAAATTAGAAAACTGAATTGAATTAATTAGAAAACTGACAGACCTTGCTATAGTAGCTGCTACCTTGGTGACCCCCCATTATATCAATATAGAATATCATAGAATGTTAATTATTCACATATTGAATGATACTCCGTTGGAGATCCATTAGTTGAATGCCATGTGGAAACAATATCATTGTTCCTCTGTCTTTTTCATTTTTCTTTGCAGATCTGAAGCCTTGGGTTTCAAATTTCACATACTCTGGTGTACGGGACTTCTCTCAGCTTGCTCTAGATGCCAGTAGGAATCAACTCATTGTTGGAGCCAGGTAAATTAGAAGCTTTTAATTGGAGCAAGATCGCTTCTCTAGTTCATTGCCTGAATGTTACTGTCTGCAAAAAGAGATTGCTTTTTCAGCCTGCGAGCACACTCCATGTTGCTTTTAAAGCAAAGCTTTAATTTATGTAGAAAGGTTTTAGAAATGCAGTAATGATGTTGAAGAGGAGAAAATTGCCAGTCATTCTTGTGGGGAAAAGTGTAAGTAAAATGAGGCATTAATGAAGCAAAAAGCTGTCATTTCCTATGGATCATAAAGGCTATAAAATCTTTTCTCAGCAAGGTGGTGTCCACATGTATGGAAACAGAACTAGATGAAAGAAAGAATTCAGCCCATTAACGGAGAACATGTTCACATAGTTACATAGTATAGCCCTAGAATATCAGGCAATTTGTCTTGGAGAACTTTCAGTTTGAATGAACTTGAATCCGTGCTATTGCTAGAACACTTTGCAGAAAAAGATTATGCCCCCCCCTCCCCATAACTTTTGCATAACCTATGATTACTAATAATGCCACCATAAAATTAGTAGTCCCTAGTTCATTCATAAGTAGCATTTATATCCTGACAGCATTTAAGAACTTAAATTACACCTTCCTAAATTCTTAGTATTTTTGTAACTCAAAGTGTCTGAGATATTATCACAGTAGCACTTAAAGCAGCTCTCTGAAATCGGCCAATCTTCATATTATAAGTGAGATTATCCAAGGATACGTGAGAGTTGTTTAAGATATGAACAGGTTTCTTCTTGGCTCTTGAGTCTTTTTAATGCCTATTGCATTATGCAGTCTTCCTCTGGCAAAAATGTTGGCCTGCAGAAAAAAAAAGTTGAATATCCATTTGTCACATTTTGGTTTATTGCTGGCTTTTGGGGGCTTGTCAAAACCTAATTGTGAATTCAGATAACTGTAGAATACCACTGTACCACTCAAGACGTTCAGTATCTATGGAGTGCTCCATCCCCAATTTTAGGCTCCTGCCTTTTGGATCTGGCTTCATCATTCAGGTTCCCTTGAGGCTATTTGTCACTCTGAAAAGTAGGCTGATAGACCTTTTATGTCTACTTTGAGAGTTTAAAAGCAGCATTTAATTCCTCGCTTGTCTGAAAGGACAGCATTTCCAAAGAGCAAGGAAATGGCAATTAAAGGGTGGCAATGTGATATTATCTTCTTGTTCAGAGATAAGATAAAGTTAATGCAGTGCTGGATGTGTCTAGTGCAGGGATCCCCAACCCCTGGTCCATGGGCTGGCACTGGGCCGCAGCATGCCAGCAACTGGGCCGCACAAACAAGCAAAGCCCCATCTGCGGGATGCAGGCAGTACATGAAACCACATCCCTTCCGGTCCATGGAAAAACCTCTCTCCACGGAACCGGTCCCCGGTGCCCAAAAGGTTGGGGACCTCTGGTCTAGTGAAGAGGTAAACATAAATCACATAGATGTCTTTTGATAAAGAACATATGAGAAAGATTACACATACTGTGCTGTTTTTTTTCTTTATTTCTGATGTTTATGAATTGTGCCAAATGTGCTAGCTACTCTTTGCTACCCTGATCTCCCCTGTTAATACATTGTTGGTCTGATTGTACAAGATCCTATTTCCTTTCCTGTAGCCTTCCTCTTTGGTGCAATGGAGCTTTAGCTTTGCTGTAAAGCAAGGCATATTGTTGTTATATATACCCTACCCATGGCTGGCTCAGGAATTCTGGGAGTTCAAGTCCACAAGTCATAAAAGAGCCAAGGTTGCCTACCCCTGCCCTAGCTCTTGACAAGGACACACATATCCTCACAAAAGCTGGTATATGCTGTCACAATACCAGTAAATTCATTCAAGTCTGCTTGAAGCAGCTTCAAAAACACTCCAGTCTATGCAGTCAGAGCAAGCCTGCAGCTCTCACTTTGCCTCCTCAGGCTGTTCCCTATTCCCCAGCTCCAGTCATGAGAAGGTAAACTCTATATATTGTTAAAGAACTTAAATTATTGTATTTACAGAATACTATCAAATTTTACAAAATTCATGCCTTTGGCATGAAAGCCAGCTGGGTGATTTCTGGGACATACACACTTCTCAGCCCAGCCCACCTTACAGGGTTGTTGTTGTGGAGAGAATAGGAGGAAGAAGGGAGTATTAGGTATGTTTGCCATTTTGAGTTATTTATAAAAATAATAAAGATAAGATTTAAAAAAGCCTTTAAAAATCAGAAGAATGAAGTGTTATTAATTATTAACAAAAATGTTAAAAAGTCAGTGCTTGGACATGATGCCCCAAATAGACAGAATGATCTCAATTTAAATTCAAGTCAAGCCAACCTATTCTCCAAACACAGATGCAGAGGAAGCAGACTTTGTACAATTCTGTGATAATTTGCAGTACCTTGACCAAACACCACAAAAAGGGTCATACTAATTACAGGAGAGTAGAATAGCTCCATTCTATTAAAACTAAAATGAAATGTGAAAAAAGCCAAAAATGTGGTATTGATGTGTGAAACAAAGAAGGAGACACCGAGACAGACAAATAGATTAATATTTAGAACAAATACCTTTTTAAAAAAAATCTGTGAAGAAATTCTGTTTGGTCAGCAAAAGCAAGGTCTGATACTGAGTGTATTTTAGATCATGATCTCTTCCTCACAAAATTACCATGTAAGCCAAAGAAAAAAAAATTATCAGATGAACAAGATATGACCTCTGCATTATTCTTTATTATATGGTAAAGGTCAGTAATAGATTTAATGGGTTATATTTGATAAATAGAATGTCTGAAAAATTCNGTTGTTCCATTGGTTAATTGTTCTAACTGTCAGGAAGTTTCTCCTTAGTTCTAAGTTGCTTCTCTCCTTGATCAGTTTCCATCCATTGCTTCTCGTCCTGCCTTCAGGCGCCTTGGAGAATAGCTTGACTCCCTCTTCTTTGTGGCAGCCCCTGAGATATTGGAACACTGCTATCATGTCCCCCCTCGTCCTTCTCTTTGTTAAACTAGACATACCCAATTCCAAAGATTACCCTTGGTTGTGAATGTCCATTTGGCTCTCTATTTATTTATTTAATTTATTTAATAACCAAGTTTATGTATCAGCCCATCTTACAAGAATTTACTCCTGGTGGTGTACAATCATTAGTAAAAGAGAATGCATGTATAAAAACAAGATATTTAAAATGGAAAAATCAGAATTAAAATGAAAATAATTAAAACTAAAAATATATACAAATCCCAAAGAGAGAGAGAGAGAGAGAGAGGGAGAGGGAGAGGGAGAGGGAGAGGGAGAGATTACAGCCATCTCAATAGTAGAATCATCTAAACAAGGTCACAAGGGCATAACCAGATCTTGATGGATTTCTGGAACATCAAAAGCGATGACGCTAATCTAAAGTCTGGGGGAGAGAATAAATGTTACAAAATGCAGGTGCCACAGCAGAGAAAGCTCACCTGGGACCTGCCAAATGTAGGTCGTTGGCAGATAGTATCAGAACATGTCTTATCTGCTGAATCTAAAAAGAGAATCAGAGACAGCCAGGTTGATATAATTTGACAGAGGCAATCCCTCAGATAACCTGGTCTCATGACATTAAGGAGATGAAAATTTAAAATCAGCATCCTAAATTGGACCTGGCAACCTTCTCTTGGTAGAATACTGTTGTTATTTCTTTCTTTAGTGCAGACATGTCAAACACAAGGCCTGCGGGTCGGGTCCGGCCCAATATGTGGATCCGTCCGGCCTAGGGGCCTGCTCTGGAAACAGCAGGCCGACCAGGCACTGATCTACAACCTGGTTGCGTCCATAAAAGCCAGAACATGCTCAGCCTTAGATCCATGGGGCAGCCCCACCCTGTGCCCTGGGCACACGCGCAAGCGGAGTCCGACGTCCCTGCTGGCTATTTTGCCGCACAGGCTGACTTAACCCAGGACGCTGGCGCTGGCCATCTCCTGTGCGCACACCTGGGGGGCAGGACAGAGGCGGTTGGGCACTCCTTGCTGGTTCCAGGGCTGGTTCCAGGGCTGCCCCGTGGATCTAAGGCTGAGCACATTCTGGCTTTGATGGACACAACCAGGTTGTAGATCAGCACCGTCCCACCTCCCACCAGCATCTCCAGCCTCACAGCCACAAGGCTTTTCTTTCACCGGGAAAGCCCCTGCCTGCCCATGTGGAATAGCAAGACCGGCAGCAACATGGCAGTACTGGCAATCTCTCCCCCTCCCATTACCCCTTCCTAAGTGCAGAGGAAGGAAAGAGATGAAAAGGCGAAAGAACAAACGGAGGGAAGAAGGAACGGAGGGAGGAAGGGAGGGAGGGGAAAAAGGGAGGGAGAAAGGAAGGAACAGAGGAAGGAAGGAACAGGGAGGAAGAAATGGAGGAATGGAGGGAGGAAGGAACAAACGAAGGAAGGGAGGAACGGAGGAAGGATGGGTGGATGGGTAGGTGGGAAAAGGAGGAAGGCAGGAACAGAGGGAGGAAGGGAGGGAGGAAGGAACGGAGGGAGGAAAGGAGGAAAAAAGGATGGAAGGAACAGGAAGGAAGGAACAGAGGGAGGAAGGAATGGAGGGTAGGAGGGAGGAAAAAAGGAAGGAAGGAAGGAAGATAGATTATAATGAGAGGGAGGAAGGGTCTGAGGGAAGCCCTGCCTTAGCACTTGGCCCTGAGCAACCCTGTTGCCCTTTTGCTATCCCCTTGTCCCCTCCTCCTGGCCTCTCCTGATGGTTTCCCATCCTATCTCTGAGGATGCTTTGGTTACAAAGCTGGGTCTCCTTGCACGGAGAGGGAGTGGGCTTCCCTCTCACCCACACATTTTGCCTTCCCGCAACACCATGAGCAACTTGGCCAAGGAGAGCGAGCACAGCAGCAGCAGCCTTGAGGAGGAGGTAAGCATAGCTGGGCGCCCCCTTGGGGAAGTGGGGCTAGACTGGGCTGCGGGATCCCTGAACTTGAGGGCTGTGTGCTTGACCTCCACAGCCCAAGGCTCTGGGCAGCCTGTGCCACCGTCCAGCCCCCCCGCATGGCCTGAAAGGGATGGTGAAGCTCCTGCAGTGGACCATGTTCCGGCGCTTGTCTCGGTCCCACCCTCCTCTGCCGGAGACCCTTGAATCTGTCCCAGGCCTGCACAGGCGCCCCTGACACGAGCAATGTCAAGCTGGCCACGCCCACCCAGTAGCCCACACCCAACCCAGCCACACCCACCCAGCCCCCCGAGGGCAACCACAATGCTGATGCGGCCCTCAATGAAATTGAGTTTGACACCCCTTCTCTAGTGTATTACCTTGCATCTAAATATCAGATGCTGAGAGAACTCTGTTTGTTTATTTATTTATTTAACATAGTCTGTTTGTAAATTGTCCAATGCATCTTCTTTGTACTTTAAATTATTTCTATACTACCAATATCCCAACCTAAAAATAAACAGATAATCCAATAGTCCCTGTAGCTAAACAACCTTATGCCTGCTGTTTTTTACTGAGTGTTTTCCCACAAAGGATGTTGAAGGATCACAACTTCATATTTGTCAAAGTGCTAACATTTAAAACAGTAAAAAACATTCATTTCCTTGTTCCATTTTGTATTATGCTACAGTAAGTTAAAAGCCAACTAAAGTGTGAAGAATTTTTCCCTAGATGATATAATAAGAATAAATCTTCAATACTTCTGTATGTACTTATTTTAAATCTCCTGAAGATAGTGTCAAAATGTTACGTTAATGTTATTTTTCTATTTTAATCTATATGATATATAGATATATAAAAATCTTGAGTGCTTACTGGAGCAGAAGTAGATTATCAGTCAATCAAATAATTAATCGTTAGTACAACAAAAAAAAATCCATAATGGTTTGAAAAAGAGCTTTAAAACGAATAAATCATACAATAGCTTGGTAGCAGCAGGTAATTAAGAGACAGCCAAAACTCCAATGATCAAGAAGGGAAAATGTAAAAAGCAGATGTTACTTTCTTTACTGTACACTGATATTCTACAGAAGGCTTTTATCATTATATAATCTTTCTGACTTATTCCAAGAATATAACAAGGAGTCAAAATATCATCACCTTCTATTTGAAACCCTTTCAATATTTCCCACCAGTTTATCAGTGTTTGAAATTACAACAATAATTATGTTAAGATGAAAAAGTTAAAGTGGTTACACAGTGCATGTTATTTATAATGTTATCAGAGGTGCCTATAACAAACCATATGCCGGCTGCCTGCAGGTTGGCAGTTTGAGCCTTCCATCCTTCTGAGATCGGTAAAATGAGGACCCAGATTGTTGGGGGGAATATGCTGACTCTAAACTGCTTAGAGAGGGCTGCAAAGCACTGTGAAGCAGTATATAAGTCTAAGTGCTATTGCTATTGCTATATGAAATTTGTTGGGTATGATATCATGATACGAACAGTATTGTACAGATGGTTTGTTTGAAATTTTTCAGTAGTATGCAATATAAGTATTGTTTGATGCTGAGTCTATGTAAGAGCATTCTGGGATTGGGAATCATATTTATTTGGAAATATCTAAATTATTTCAAAAGCAGTTTAAAAAAACATAGAAATAAAACAATTAAAAGCAATTATCCTATACTTAAAACTTTGAATGGAACTGTTTTGGAAGACCTTCTTAAATTGTTATTTCTTGTATTTAAGAAGGTGAGCCTTAAGTTTGAATGCTCAGCAGCTTATGAAAAGAATCACTGCAAAATGTTCTCTGATAAAGCTGATGTTAACTAATGTTTATAAAGAAGCAATGCATTTCACATAGAACTAGCTTTTTATAGGTCTTTAAATTTTGTTTGAAAACAATTTGGTGACCCATGCAATGAGTTCCAAGTGCTTTTGAAATAGTTTATGTAACTAAATAAATACGTCTCATTGTCTCACAATATGCATTCCTAAATAGGCCCAGCATCAAACAGCACAAGTTTGTCACTTGATTGAGTTGGGCGGCTATAGAAATTGAATGAGTGAGTGAGTGAGTGAATGTTGCACTGTCAGGAATGATCTTTCTGAACTATTTTTAAAGTCAGAATAGTTCCTCAGTTCTGTATAAAGTGAAATTTCTGTAGTGCATGTAAGTATAATTCATTTTGTAGAGATAATGTGTAGTTATTTATTAGCGCCTGTGATAAAAATACAAGACTCTCTAAAAATTAAGAGATCTTCTAGCTATTTGCAGCTAGGTGTGGGGGTTTTTCCCCAATTAATTGGGAAAAAAATGTTGCATAATGAACAGAGATCAGGTTTTTCACTATTTTCTTCCTTTTTAAAATACATTACATTATATCAGTGTTGGGCCCTTCACAGCTACGACCCCATATTAGCCTTTCATGAAGCACTGTGCAAAAGAGAAACTTGTATTGGAGAGCCCTATGTGGCTGCTAAAATAAATCAGGCTTTTTCTTGCCATAGTATGGAGATCCACCATACAAACTTGCTCTTCAGGCATGGCTTCCAGGTATGACCTTATAGGTATTCCAGGAAATGCTGAGTCAAATGGGTATTGGCCTGAACAGCCTGCTGTTGTTGCCATGAGGTATTTTAAAAGCAAAGAGAAAAGTGAAGACAATTGTAGAAAATTAGAAACATATACTTGGACCCCCAATGGATTTCCAAATGTCTTGTAGTAGTAACAGTAGTAGCCAGTTACATTATTTTTAGCCAGTATTTGCACAGGTTGCATTCGGAGTGAAATGCCAACTTTTGCATGAAGTAGAACCTAGTGGCATTCTTTTACATCCTTTTTTTTTCTTTTAGAAACATACATCATTAACACGTTTGTTGGAACTTGTGCAAAGTGCTCACTATTTCATTTTGAGGAACTCGAGAAAGTCGGGGATACAAAGGCATCGTTATGTATTTCCTTCTTTTGGGATTGGGATTAGGACCTCTCATAGAAAACCACTGTGTGCTTTTCTTGGGGCTGATAGTGTGTGTTATGCTGATCTTTGGAAGAAGGCATTAATCTTCCTAAAAAAGAGGGAAAAACAGGCATTGTGGGAAAAATTCAAAGGCAAATTAATTTCTTTTCAGTTTCCAGTTGAGAAAATGTCTTTTTCCAGATCAAATGCTCTTGTAACTGGTTCGGCTTGAAAGGATGGTTGAGTTCTTTTTCTTTTTTTCTTTTCTTTTTTAGTTAGAAAGGAGATTGCAGCTAAACAACTGCCCCATTACAAATGAGCATACAGTATATTGTGTGGACAGTGGAGGTTTGCAGGAAAGACAAAAATAAAAGTAAATTATGATTTCAACTACTTATTCACAATTCCCCCTCCCCCCAAGAAAACGGTCCAGTCATATTCATAGTTCTCCTTGATTTTTTCCAGAGATATAATTAATATCTGCTTAAAATGTTTGATACATATTCTTTTTGAGGAATAAACTATGGATATATATACTGCTATATCCAGCTCTGGTGAATATATGGATGCCAAAACACAAGTAATAGAGTTTTAAAATGTTTGGGCACTGGCAGAAAACTGAATATAGAATTTGGCTAGGTGAGATGCTGATAGAGTGATTGACAGAATTAAGATTTTGAAGGAATTACAATAAGTCTATAGAGCATAGGTTATAATTAAATATACTAGAGTAGGATTATCTGATTTAATTCCCTGAAAGTTTTGGCTGGGTTGTGAATCAGAATATTGCCTTCTCTTAGAATCAATAAACTACAGTAGGGATTTTTGTGTTCAGGAGCATAATTTCATTGTATTAATGTTGACCCAAGTCTTATGACTGTAATCCAATCCAGCTGATAATACACTCAGAATCACAGCTTTGTCAGGTGTGCAATTTGATAGTATCTGTTCGGTGAGTGTACAGCTGATGTCCCATAGAGCCTTCTGAAGGGAGGATGCCAAGCTGTTGGAAGCAATCATTTGGGGATGGATTTTTCAGCCTGATATAATCCTATGTACTGGTAGTTCTTGATTTATGATCATTCCTTTAGCGAAGTTATGACGGCACTTAAAAAGTGACTTGCAACATCACGGTGTCCCCAATGTTATGTGTTGAAAGTTTGGGTGTTTGGCATTTATGGTGGTTGCAGTGTCCCAGGGTCATGTGATTGCCTTTTATGACCTTCCCAGGAGCTTCTGACAAGCAAAGTCGAAAGGAAAAATCAGATATGCTAAATAAGTATGTGATTTGCTTACTATAACCACATGATTCGCTTAATGACCATGGCAAAAAATGTCATAAAATTGGGTGTGCTTCACCTAACAATCCCAATTGTGGTCATAAATTGAGGACTACTTATAGTCGTTAATAGTTTTATTGAATGTTTTACAGATCTACACCACTCAGAATGATCTGGTGAAGGAACATATAAATAACCCATGTTAATATAAATAAAATATTGGCAGGCTTCCAGATGTATGGAAGATCTCAGATGAGCCAGTTATGAAATGTAATGGCATCCCTGCAAAAAGACATTCTAGATAAAGTATCATTGGTTGATACAATTTTCATCTCCAATTTTACAAGGTAGAATTCCAGCACTAACCCTATAAATATACATAGTTTCTGCATGCTTTTAGAAGCATTACACATGGTTTCCTTTATCTTATAACTGGATTTTGAGATAGTGTTGGATGGCATGGCAGAGGAAGTTTTGTGTGTGTGTGTGTGTGTCTGTGTGTGGTGTTTGCATAAGTTTTGGCATCGGTCCCCTGTAAACATGAATCCAGATTTCCCTACAAATTTGGTGAAGAATCACAACAATGTTTAGAGCTGAAAATACATACTACGTTAATGCAAATGTGTTCTCTATTTCATTCAGAAATAGATATGCTATAATTGATATGCTATCCCATATTGATATTTTATTAGTTCTCCAGTACAGGAGATGGAGAATCCACCAATGGGTTTTCTTTGTCTGCCTGCTCTTGAGACCAAGTAGCCAAACTTGACACGCCCCCTCTTGCCAGGAGATCCAGTCTTAACTTGGTCTCAGCTCTTGAAAGACGTTTCAGGTTTGGCTCTCAAGATAGCAGGTTAGAAAACTCCATCCGATAGCCTTGAAAGAATTAGCTTAAATATTAGAATTATTTATTCAGTCAAAATATGCAGTGTTTCTAGGAGGTGGGCTATTGCTAGTGCCAAATTTTTCTTATGAGTTATCCAAACCCAATGCATTTAAATAGCATTCTTAACAAGAATGGGAAGGCAAAGCTGCTAAACCTTTTGTTGTGGCCTTCTCAGAGTGAGCTGGGACCTGAGGCTTATAGGACCTGAGGCTCCTAAGAAAGGTATATTATTTGCTTGATACTTTATGCAGGATAGTATTTTTTTTGCAAGACATAGGAGTATGGAAAATGCATGGATGAATTGGAATTAAAGCTCAAACCTAAAGGTATAGTAAGTTGACTAAAATAGGCTCCTAGATTGCACATAAAAAGAAGAGAATGTACGTTGAATAATAATGAAAATATAGCTTCGACAGTAATGGCAAAAACTTCCACATGTATAACCAAATGCCTTAGAAAAGCTGAAAGGACACTGATACTACAGTTGGGTAATCAGATTATATACTGACACACAGTTGTATGAGTGCATGCATGCTGACTAGTTCACATATGTGACTTGGAGTTGTTTCTAATCTGTTCCAGAGCAGTCATTCAGATTTTGTTGTACAGTAATATATAAACCATGCTGAAATTTCCTTTTTTAAAAAGCTATTAAAGTAACCAATTATTTATTGGTTAAGTTCATACAGCATGGTAAGATGTGTTTTAACTCTGAGAATACAAGAAACAGAAGAAATAACTTCAAGCCATGGTTTAACTCGGAGAATACAAGAAACAAAAAAAAGGAGTTGTTTTTTGGCTTGGAATAAAATTGTTCCACTTGATATATTCTGGTTTCATTTTGTTAAGGGCTGAGATCCGCTATTGATTGACCCTTGCAGAAATAAATAGATTATTCCAAAAAGCAAATGAAACAATATAGCATTGTTACCCCAGACTCAGTTAGAAAATAAATCCTGCCTCAGTTTATATTCAAACTGTAAAAGATGAACCTTTTTATCTTCTAAAGCTCTAATGGCACAGATAAAAGAGCTGAAGAAAGAAAAAAAAACCAGGTTTTGTCTGGAAAGTATACTGTTTCCACAGGACCATTCATACCATGCAAATATAACAAAATTGAATGAGGCAGCCCAAACCAACATAGTTTTAACATTTTAAAAATGATTTCTGAAAATAGATCATTGGCCCAAAGTCAGCCAATAGGCTCCATCAGTGAGTCTCGGTTTAAATCTTAGATCAACACTTTAATCATTAACCTAGACTGGTTGTATATGATCAGTCAGAGGAAGCCAAGCCTTTTTAGACCTTCAAATTGACGAAAGCAGACAAACACAATATTTTAAATATACAGTGCTCAAAAGAGGTGTATTAATTATGTGATGCAGCAGTTGGACAGAGGTTTGCAGGATGGGTTGACTTCATGCCCAGACACAATTTAAATTCAAGTAATATGCTCAGAACTTGAAATCCCAAGGGTGAAAGTTAGATTCATAAATCACAGCCATGCTCTTTTGTAATACAGTATCCAGCACTTGCTTAAGTAGAGTTTGCTTGGCTCATTAAAAGAAAAAAAAAGGAGAAAGAAGATTAGGAAGAGGGAGACAGAGGAAATGTTAATTATTTTAGAATTAAGCAATATATGGAACAAGCAGTTTGTGGTAGGGTTTCTTATCATCTTAAGCTTGGTAATAGGAATAGGTTCAGATCTGCAGTAGAGACATTTTAACCCTATTGTGCTGTGGCTTCCATCTGAATGCTGTTTCCAGAAACTCATACTTGCTTTGAAGGGAGAAAATGCAGCCTGGGCTCTGGGTAGTGAAATAATTGATGGTGTTGAAAAGGTTAGCACTCTTCTCCAGCACTGCTGTCCTGATTCAGATTAGATGTCCCTTTTTTTTACATCTTTGCCTGTCTAATTTTTAAGAAAACCTGACAGTGGATCCTCCACATCAAACATATAATGTGGTTTATATGAATGGGAGATACTTAATATTTGGAGCCATTTTAAATCATATCCTGTAGCAGCTGTATGTGACAAGTCATTAGTATTCATTTTATTAGTGAATAGAGCGGACTTCATATGTTGACCATCTGTGTGTACGTGACACGAAGAATGCTATTATCTTTTGCTTCTCTCCCCCCCCTTTAATTTTTCTGATATTTGATATTTGTGATATGGTAATGCTATATTTTGTGTTTTTGGTAGACAGGTTAAATTAGACTCTTCAACTCATTGACCTCTTCATGAGGTTTCAGACCCCCAAATAATAGTATATGAAAACAATTTAATAACTAATACTTTAAAGAATAATAATGTCTATAAGAAAGACAAAAAAAAGTTTGGATAGTGGATCTCCAGTACCTGGAGATAGCAGAAGAGAGGAGAAAGAATGGAGAAAATCACAAAATATAAAGACCTGCAAATAGAAGTAGAACAACTGTGGCAAAAGAAAGCAAAGACAGTACTAATATAATAGGCCCCCTGAGTGCAATCCCAGAACATTTGGAGCATGACTTGAATTCCATCGGTATGACAAAATCACCATTAGTCAATTATAAAAGGCAGCTTTCATTGGAACAGCTTATATCGTGCAACAGTACTTTTAACACTTAAAAGTAATTTCTGCCTTGGGAAGAACTTGATTGGTGGATAAAAATACCAAATCCAATTTAAATATCTGGCTGACTGTACTGTATGACGAATCATAATAATGGATAGTCTCATCAAACCTTGGAGATCAGTATTAACCGCTGAGTTAGATCTACAGTGTTTCTTGGGTACAAATTTCTTAGTATGGAATTGGAATGCTTCTTAAGGCATCAGAAATTCCCATTTGCTGTATTTGGAGGGAAAAATGTTCTTTATACATAGTGATAACCTTAATTTATTGTCGGGATTTTATTGTTCAAGACCCAAGTACCATGTGATGGAGTGAACTCCCTTTAATTGCCCCAGCTCCTACCCTCATAGCAGTTTGAAACAATGCAAATGCAAATAGATAAATAGGTACCCTTTGGTGGGAAGGTAACAGCTTTCTCTGTGCATATAGTCATGCCAGCCACATGATCACAGAAGCATCTTTGGACAATGCTGGCTCCTCCAGCTAGGAAACGGAGATGAACACCATCATCTAGAGCAGGGGTAGTCAACCTTGGCTCTTTTATGACTCGTGGACTTCAACTCCCAGAATTCCTGAGCCAGCACAGCTGGCTCAGGAATTCTGGGAGTTGAAGTTCACGAGTCATAAAAGAGCCAAGGTTGACTACCTCTGATCTAGAGTCACATACGACTGGACAGGGGAAACCTTTATCTTTATCTTTTTACTTTGTATAGAACAGGATAGAGCCTTTCAGAGTTTTATTTATGTTACAGAATTCATTTAAAAACCAGCTAATATAGAGCAGTATATATTTGGAATTGTTTGATCCTTTAGGTTTGATTTAGTGCCTATAGAAAATTATGTTCATGCTTTATGATGATATAATATTTGTGTTTCTTTATTCAAATAAAATATTTTGTATAACTAAACCTTCTCTAATTTCATCTGCTTGCTCACACAGGAACTACCTCTTCAGACTTAGTCTACACAATGTTTCACTTATTCAGGTATGTTCAGCCTTTCTGTCATCTACTTGTTCTGATTATAGAATTATTAAAAACTACATAGAATGTTTTTATAAAAATCGATAGACAAGTGTATAATAATGGTTATTAGGAATGTGAATTAATAAACTCCTATAACCCCTGTTTTGGAAAAATTAGTCTTGTTGATTTGTTTTGTAATGCATTTTAAATGTAACATTTTTGTCATTTATAGCCCTATGTATTTTACTCTGAGAAGGTAGAGCTGGAGTAAGAAAAATGTTCTTGCCCTTTTCTAGCTCAATTACTTTAGCTTTGGTCTGTTGACTCAAAGAGGGATAGATGTATGACAAGAAAGGACATTGTGTTAAAAGCATGGAGGGTTTTGTGATGGATAGTTAATGCAAGCTTAACTAAAACAATGTAAATACTGTAAATCCTTAGCTTTCCTTAATGCAACATCGGCAGCTTTCAAAGGAGGTCTTCTCTGTTCTCGTTCATCATTGCTCTGAGCTATTGTTGGCCTTACTATGAACACAAAATGCTGAGGAGTGAGTTTTGCTCAGTTCCTCAGCTCCTCATCCTGTAAAAGTTTCAGAAGGAAATGCTGTTCACAGTATATGTCATTCCTATTCTGCCAGCAAGGGCCTAACAAAGTATAGCAAGGATCAGCGTTCTGAAACTTTTGTAAAGTTTGTTCTGACTTGGTTAAAATTATAGCTATAACAACTGCAGTTATATAAATAGAGCTGGGTCAACTTTTATGTCGTTTCATGAAACTATACGTGAGTTACAACCGTGCATGTGACATGCTTCTATTGTTTGAGAATTATTGAAGTGATGTGCTTCAAGCAGGCAGTCACAACTCATATTCAAGCTTGTTGGATAGCTGTTGCGAAAGCAAGGCAAAATCAGTATCAGATTTGGAAAGTAATAGAGTTGGTTGCTCTGTCTTGCTCTAATCAAGAGGAAAAGACTGAACTAGAACAAAATGAGAGATGGTCTCTGATGGTCAGCGAAACATTGTAATAAGATACAGATGAAGGCAAAGCTACTCAATACCAGAAGAACCCAATAGTGCTGTGGAAATTGAAATATTTATCTTTGTTTTTTTGCTTACTTGAACTGATTCTTAAATAAGGACACAGATTCCAGCAATGTTAGTTAAGAAGTTGTCACAAATTCTGTCACATTTGCTGTGAATGGGTTGAGGAAGAGGAATAACATGCTGTGTGTTTGCATACATAAAGTTAGTAGAGTTTCTTTAGCTGCTCATTTCAAAAGAATTACAGGTCTACCACTGATTTAAAATGTTTACTTCATATAGTCATTCACTGAGTAATTTAATCCTTAAGTCAGGAAAAAATATTTATCTTTAGCTATTGATAGAAACAGTTCTTATATTTCTTCATTACAGTTATCAACAGCAGAGATACTTGCATGTCGGTTCCATGAAAGTTTGATATATTACTAGCAGGTCTTCCTCATAATTCATTCAAAGAAAAACAGCAGTTGCGATTGTCTAACTATAAACCTGAGTCTTGAGATCTGGGATTTCTCTTAGTATAATTGAGGCTTGTGTCCTCCAATATTTTCTGTATAGCTTTCAGTTTCTAATACAGAAGAATGGAAGGGTATTAAGTACACAAAGAACAATCTTAGCAACTGTATTTTATTTAATTTTATTCATTATATTGATAACCTACCTTGTGTCCAGAATCTCCTGATAGTAATCATCTCATTTTCTTCAGTTTATTTTTCCCATACTTACTTTGTTGGATTGAACTATCAAAATGGTATAAATAGTCCACCTTCGTTTATGCTAGTAGTTCTTAAATTGTTTGACTCAATTAGTCCTTTTCTCAATCTCAGAGAACAACAGCAACACACAAACAAACAACAAAAGAAAACCAAACAGACTGTTTTTTACACAAGTACCTTAGCAATATCTGTTCCAAAATGGGTCCTTAATTCACAAACAAGCAATAACAAATTGTGTAACCTCAGGATATTCCTAAATTACCCCCAGTTTAAGAACCATTGCTTTAAGCTCTCAAAGGAGATACAGGTATTATGGGAAATTATTGTATACCCCATAACCGTGTGGGTTTTTTCATTACTTCCACATACTTCTTTTGGAGAAGAGGGGAATTTCTCTATATTTATACAGTGTATATCTGGTGCAAGCAACCAGCACCACTCATGGATAGACCCAAACAGATAGTTTATTGTTGATCACCAATATTACAAAAATCTTGCTAGACTATCTTCATTCTCTTGGAAAATGGCGGATATAGACCTAAGGATTTGATCTCAGACATTTGCTCCCCTGAACGGACTCTAAGCTAGAATGTCTCTTTATTCTCCCTGACATGGCCCTCTCCCCTTCAGCCAGGACAATGAATATCCTATGTATTTTTCATTTACACTGACTATCAGGAGGTACTGCATGACCTGTTTTGTTGTTAGAGATAATAATTGGGCCTAAGTCATCCAGCAGCCTCTATGGCTGAAGGTGGGATTAAAATCCAAGTCTTCCCAGTTTTCATTCTAACTTTTAAATACTACAACTCTCTATACTTAATTTAATATATTAAATCAAAACCAGTCTTTCTGATATGCTACTTACTGTATTTTTTTGGTGCTGCATACAGTCCCCAGCATGGTACAGCACGGTCAAAGGCAGCTCTTGACCAGAAAATTCTTATGCTCTTATATCTTGCTTTGGGGAAAAAAAATTCAGCTTGATAATGTCATTTGTGATTCAAGATCAATTTTATAATTCTTCAGAGAAAGAGATCTATGGATATCCAGTTGTTGTTCAAATATAATCTAAACCCTTGATAAGGTGTTTCGTGAGTGGGGGGTGTAACTAAAGAAAAAATAAAAGATCATAGTGGCAATCACAATCACAAATTACACTTTTGAAAGGGGTGTAGTTTTAATCAACAGGTTGGGGCCATGATCTTTTTTGTTTATTTTTTTAATTTAAAATATCTCCCCCACCAGGATTCCACTGATCATTGTATGTGGTTAACGTTGATTTTGGCCCCAGGAAATCATTTAAGTCTTACAACACTGCATGAAGCTGTATTTGTTTAGAACTAATGAAGGGTATTAAAAGAAAGCAGATGAACTTTGCTCTTAAGAAAACAATCTCATTTTATTAAAGGTTCTCATTAAATTAAAATGCATTTAATATAAATGCCATATGATTCAAAATATAGTTTGATTAAAGCTTCTATTTTTTCTGCTAGAATATTCTACCGTAGTTTTTCTTTGGTGTTTGAAAAAGCCTTGTTTTCAGTGCACTTTCACGACTATAAGTTGAGGTTTTGTTTCTTCTCTCTCTCTTCTGGAAAAAAAAAGAAACTTAAAGAGAAATAAAGCAGTTTAAAGTACACAGCTGTCAAAGTAAGTATTTTGAAATATAGCTGCTATCTATCAGAAACGATGTTAAAGCTTGGCCTGAGAGATTCTGTTTTTTTCTCGTTTAATCAGAAAGCTAACATTTTCTGCTATTTAGCATATGATAGTCATTCATCATACTTGCTGTATTTATTTATCATCTCTGTCACTGGGGGTGGGGAGAATCTCATACCTTTGAACAAAGAAGCAGTGTTATTTGCCACAGAATGTTCCTTTTTTCTTCTAGACAACAGTCAGGATTGTGGTTGCTGTGGAATTTCCAGCACTGCAGTTACATTCTGTGATGTGGGTGTTAATTTTTTACCTCATGAAATGTCATTGCAAAACA
The DNA here is from genome assembly GCF_001527695.2 of Protobothrops mucrosquamatus. NCBI lineage: Eukaryota > Metazoa > Chordata > Lepidosauria > Squamata > Viperidae > Protobothrops > Protobothrops mucrosquamatus. The sequence goes on from NW_015387083.1 coordinate 30,642, forward strand.
CATTTGCTTTTTTTTTTTTAACCATAGGGCATCTCTGATTTTCAGATTAGCTCCTACTCTTCCATATTTATGGGAATATACCATACACCTCAAAATCCTAACAGGAAAATTAAACATATTCTGCACACTTTGTTCAGTGTGCTGAGGCTTTTAAGGGGGCTCAATCTAATCCTTCGCATTCATACAGAAAGGCTTTTTACTGTAGGCTCCACAATTAAGAGATTAGTGGAAAAAATTACTTCGAAAATAACATCCTCCTAGCATATTTTAAATGATAAAATTATGTTGGAATTGACTGAGTAAAGCGTGTTTTTAATGTGTATAAAACGGAACTGGTGAGACCTCAATTGGTATACCGGAGTCATACTTATAAAGAGAGGTTCTCTGGTACATAATGATGTTCTTTCCTTCTGCACATCAGCCCACATCCTCTTGGTTCTCGATGATCATCTATTGATGGGAGAGGCTGAAGCATTTTGGGGTGGGTACAATCTATTCTCTCTCTTTAACATCTTTCTTTTTTTCCTTCTGACATCCTCTTCTCTCTCTCTTTTTTTCTTTCTCATCCCCATACATGCTGAGGGAAGGATCGATCACTCCTGCCAAAGTCCCTTGCAAAAGGATTTTGAAATTAGGCTGAGAAATAGTAAGTCTGATTGATTTCAGAAAGGTTCGCTCTCTTGTAAATGTACTCGGGATACAGCAGCCATGTGATTGTGTGAAAAAGATGCAGCTGCTTGAAGGCACTGTAGACAAATGCTACATTCGCACCACATCCATCCCTGTGCATGTTTATTGATTCATTCACTCACTCACTCACCCACTCCATTCATTCACTCACTTCATTCACTCACTTCATTCATTCATTCATTCAATAAATTTATATAGGTGCCCCATAAAAATGCAACTCTGGGTGCCTAACAACAAATATAACAAACTTCATAATGATTAAAAACAAATATGCCTATATGCCTGGACCAAAGCTCCACAAAAAACAATTGGCACAGTAAAATGCATTCTTGGAGACCCTTTGGGGATTGAATCTGAAGTACCGTCCAGCCTACTTAGGAGTACCGCCTTAGTTCAACCCACTCAACGGGTTTTTGTTTTTTTTGCTGTGGGAAAAATAGGAGGAGGAAGGAGTATTAAGCACATTCACTGCCTTGAGTTGTTTATAAAAATAATAAAGGCAGGATAAACATAAACTTTGCCAGGCTAAACTTCGCATACTAAGGTAGCGTTTCTTAATATGGAAACCTTGCAATAAAAATGATCTTGACAATAGATCACCACAGGGTGTTTGGTAAGGTTCTAAAAGCAGATATATTCATGATGGGCAGCTGGTAGAACCCAAATGTCTTTTTTGTCACTTGCAGAATTCCTTTTGAATGTTGATTTCATATCATTCTAAGTTGAAAGCTGTCATGCAAGCTAAAAATAAGCTTTATGAATAAATAAATAAAAACCCTGTGTTCTCTTATCCTCTTTAAAAAAAGTTTGATCTCATACGTTGTTCATGCGCCTCACCAAGTTGGCATCATTTCTTTGCCAACTGTGGCCATTGACATCTTCCAAATAATAGGATGGCCTACACTGGTTTAGGAGCATTCTCTATTGTTATTATTTGGTTTGCTTTAGTTTTAAATCTGTTTTGGTTTAATTCAGTGACTTTGTGTATTTGTTAAAATACAATCAAGAAGCGATACTGAATATCACTCTGAGTTCTTGTCTCCAACTACTTTTCTTGTAACCTTCAGGGTGCATTTTACAGCTTCCCAAACAAACCTAACAGTACTGATACCAGGTGGACAAGCAAATTGTCATATTGTCTAGGGAAAGAGAGTGGAACTCAGCTGCTGGGAGGGATGAGGGGGTGATTGGGAAGGTCAGCCAGTAGAAAACAGTTCCTGTGTTTCAAAGCTTTTGTTATCAAAAACTAAAGAGTGATTAATGGCACAACTAATTTGGCTTCATCTACACATTCGTTGGGAGACAGGTCACGAATTGCTTTAAGGAAAAAAAATCCCTATCTTATGGCATTTTTTTCAGAAAAGAATGATATTCTGAATATAAGCAATTACCTGAGACATAGCCACTCTTCTTTCTATGTCACAGTGAGTGATGATGCATAATTCCTTATCTAGAACACATATTTCTGTTTTTCTCCTTTGACAATTATTTATTTATCTTTTCTGCTTCATTGTATTTCCTCATCCTACCTTGAATTTTGTACAAGCAAATCTTCACCCAAAGTCACTATTCCATTATAATGGAAAGAATTGCATCAGAATCACTCTGAGAGTAAGATAAGTGGTACCTCAACTTGATAAATAAAATATAATAAATAAAATTCCATGTTTTCATATATATTAAATTAGCTAGGCAAATAAATATATCCACTCCTATATTATCAGCAGAAGCATATTTGAACAGGTTAATGCTGAAGGTCACATAATTAGCAGATGTCCTACACAAATGATTGTATCATTTTTGCTGGTTTCACTGACAAAAGGCAAATGATTTTTAGCTCCACTGTTTTCTGAACATCCACTGCCATTTCTCCACCCAGACCATATTATATTTGACAGGAGGCACCAAATGGTCCTCTGTGCTTAGCTTAAGACTCAGGCAGAAATTATAAGAGTCAGAAAATCTGATTTATCCGATGTTCTTGTGAATGAAAAGGATATAAAACCTCTTTTGACTCTTGGGGATTTCATGGACGTGTCCACCTAGTTTTCTTGGCAGTAATACAGAAGTTGTTCACTTTTTTCCTTATTTCAGGATATTTCTTTGACTTTCTTGGGATTTCCTGTTGGACGTACCCTGCTGGACATTTGAAATCAGCCAAATGTATACAGTACTTAGTTGTGAATTAGAAATGAGAGTGATGATAAATTTCACAGCCCTTGCTAGTCTCCACAAATTTCTCTTACTCTTTTTCCTAATGTTAGGGGGCTAAATCGTTTAAAGGGCTTAGTCTCATTCTTTCCACATTTTACAGACTATTTTTATTTGGTGAGCAAAAGGATTAGTTCTACTTTGTCAAAAGGATTTCTTTGAATCAGTGCTAAAAAGCAATTATGAGATACATGGGTTTGGATCCTCAGAGCTTTGTGCCGTCGGTAAGCCTCATTTATCTTATCCTGGTGGGACCTGAACTTGCTTCTGTAACAAATGCACATCTGAAATGCCAGCAGCATGGCCACACAAATCCATTACTTATCATTATTAGACATTTTCTTCTGTCTAGCTCCTCGCCATCCACTGACTTGAAATAGTTATGTCTACTGTTAATTTCATTTAAATAACACTGAAAATGTCATAGACTGTCCTTATTCACCCACAGCCTATTTTGTTCCCTGGAGATTTGTGCCCTGACTTAAAAAAAAAAAATGCTAAGAGGTATCTATCCAATGTCAAATTCTAGTTATGCAAGGTTATACAGCTTACTAGATAGGAAAAAGCGACATGTGTCAAGAAAACTCAAATTCCACTAAACCTGAGAATCTAAAATATTAACATTTCTGGATTATTTTCCATTATTCATTTGTTAAATTAAGGTAACATGAGATTTGCCCTTTAGTGACTCTGTAGTATACAGATGGATTTGGTAAAGTTGGATTTATGCCTTATTGAGCATTCAATAACAATAAATTCTGTACTAAATAGTAAACTAGAAATATAAGACAGAATTGAGCTAAAATCCCTCAGCTCTGTTTCAAAGAACCAGTATTTCATCTTTGCTACATTACATTTCAGCATGACCTTTAAAGGTATGTTATAAGTGTCTTGTTGGAAGTACAGTGTGAAATTACAGCAATCTAATCTCGCTTTTTTGCAAAAACACACATCTCAAAACTAAAACTAAATGAACCCTTAGTTTGTCAGAAACTTACAACTTAATGTCTGTTCTCTGTGTTTGTAGTTTTGTGTACTTGCATTCATATTCATTAAGGTTTTATCAGAATTAACTCTTAACAGAAAAATTCTTATTTTAGTTGCACTAAAAATAAGTTTTACATATATAGCAAATTTGCCATATAACATAGAATAATTACAGTCCTTTTAAAATATCCTCCACACTATTGTGAATACAAACGTTTCATTCCAATCATATACAAGATGTAACCTGTCAATAGAAAAACAGAAACTAAATAAAACAAGAGCAGATTAAAGTTCCAGTTGTGTATTATAAACAATGTGTGTTTTGCTTCTTCGGCAATTGATCAGGTAAAGGGCTTACCCTTTATCTTTTAATAGATATTTAATAATAAATTGCTTTTTTAACATTCAGATCTTCTCTACTTATTAGCTGCAATAACTTGTGTAATATTATTGCAGAGCTGCATAATATATTTTGTTTTATAAGTGAAGCTGTTTTTCCACATAAACAGGCTGATTCAGTTATATTATATAAATGTATTTCATAGTAGTACTTTATGCAGAAGAAAGTCTTATTGAAATCACTGGGCCTTACTGCAAGGAAATATATAGGATTGCTATCATAGTCTGTAGTAAACCAGTGGTTCTTTAATGTTTGTCTCTTAAGCTTAAAGAGTTGAGTTCCAGCATGAAAATAATAACAATTTGTTTTTAAAAAAGAGGACATACATATATTTATTTACTGGTGGTACTTTTACTATGGATAATTGGCCTAGTTAACCATATAGCTAAGTGAAAATGAAGAAAGAAATGAGAAACTCAGTCCATTAGGGATTGTCATTAATTTCCATTTGTACAGATCTAGGCACAAAATCATGCTCAAACCATTTGGTTTGAAGAATCTCACATCTCTGGAAGGTGTAAAACAAATTACAAGGTCTCAGCTTTGTTGACAGTAAATACCATTAATCCTTCTCGTTTAATAATTATTTTCAAGTCACTACCTCACTTTGCAAGCATGTGCTCAAAAATGTAGCATGAAGGTTCTCTGCAGATGGAATGATCAAGTGGGTTCTTAATATTATACAATTAATTCTAACAATTAGCTTTATGCTGCCCTTGTTAGTGTATTAAAATAAGGCATATCAGGTAGTACTTTCTAATTGGAAATAATTAAGTAACAAATGTTGTGCCGTATAAGCTTTTGTAGACTATAGTTATGAATTTTAGTGGTGCTGCTTATTTATCCTTATAAATACATGAAGAGGGGAGAGTGAAGTAGATGATAATCAAGTACAGTATATCTATATGGGATAGCATTCCTTATAAGATAGTCATTGTAGCATTACTGAAACCGTTACCAGTGGAAGAAAAAGCCGCCTCCTTGTTCATCCCCCTAATTAATAGAATCAAGCTCCCCTTTTTAGTTCCATAGATCCATGCTGTTATTTTGCTTGAAATTCCTTATTAGGAGATATGAGAAATGTTCCTCTTAAGAGATTCTGAAAGTTGCCCTTTCTAAAGACAAATGTGTATCTGTTAATTAATTTGCACTCAGATGGAACTGTTTGCCCTTTTTCCCCTATATGGGACAGTGTGAAGATGACACAGTTATTATCCATTGTTATTTGTGAGTCTTCACTGTGCTTATTCTTCAATTAGGAATTAGTGAAGATGTATGGCATTTGGCAGGCAAGATGATTTTTAATACACAAGACAAATAAATGCTACATACGCCCAATCCCATTTCTATACATAACTTGGCCAGCCACATTGGCTCCGGGGGAATAGACATTTCCACTTCATATCATATAGTATTCCGGTCATTCATATAGCCTAGATCCTACACCTCATTCACACTCTGCTACTCACCTAGAAGATAAAGAAAAGGGTGGCAAATCACGTCCCCATTATAACAAGCAGGGTCATGTTCTTCCTGTCAATCTATAGGAGGATATTGTTGACTAGGGTCACAAATCTTGGTATGAAGGTTTGATTAAAATGTCAAGAGGAAAAGCAGTTTAAGATTATTTTAAAGGGCGTCTGTGTTTTTGAAATTCAGATTCTTACCTAAGCTTTCCTATCCTTGCCCATAGTTTTTGAGAGAGAGAGAGTATATCAATTATTCAGAATCCGAGCTGCATTTTGATTGGCTATGCCCTCCTAAATGATTTTCATCCTGATCCAGTAGGCTCTTACATGTTTGACATTCAGTTATATATTTCAAATTCTAATATAGTTTGAATTAATTGAAAGGAAACAATAAATGTATCAGTTTTAATTTAATCTGATTTTTTTTGCTTGGCATTAAGGGCCAGCCTTTTCCAGCTTAGTACCCAATTGTTAAAAGTTGCCTTAAGTCCTTGCATCTTAACTATTTTGGCAAAAGTCTTATTCCTATCCACACATACTGAATATACACTGATCCAAACCACTTTCCTCTTTCTTTGAACTCTGTCTCATTTACTACAATCATATTGGCCTATTTCATCCCCAGAGAGCACCTGATACTGGCCATTCTGGTAGGGGATTATGGAAAAAGTGGCACATGATATCTGAGGGGTCTTGGATTGGATAAAATAAAGAACAATATGATATAAATTTAATAGAGTTGACCAACAAAACAGAGCAGGCTAAAACCATATTAAATTAAATTTTGCTCTTACATTTCAATTTCTCCGATTCTAACATTTAAATTTGCATTTTGATTTTCTGGTCTTTGTCTTTCATTATCACTTTAGTAATATATATTTGCAAGTGAGAAAGATGACAATTGAGACTGAAGCAGATTACAAGAGAAAATGTAGCATGTCATAACAGCATTAAGGGAAAAAAGACCCAAATATTTGGCAATCAAAGACTTATGAAACAACCTTGACATTAGTTTTCCTTATCAAGAGAAGAAGTAAGTACATTCCTTTCCTATTATTGGGAAGGAGACTAGTTTGGTAATTGTCCATGATAGTTTTCAAAGAAAAGAGGATTATAAATTGGCTATTTCACTTACCCTAGCCTATATTTAACAGACTGCAAACTAAACTTGTGTGATGTCTCTGATGTTGTATCACATAAGAATATACTGCTACTGTGTATGTTATATGGAAATGCATTAGGCCCATGATTGTAGTAAATTTGATTCCCAAAAGCACAATTGAGGAAAGACAGCCTATCCTAATCAATCTTTGCAAAGCAACACAAAGTTTTGAATGTCACATTCCTTAACCAGAAATTATTTTCACCTCTAAGAAACTACAACATTTGCAATGTTGGACAATCTAATTCCCTTTGTTTCTTTATCCATTCTAATGGGTTCCATTGGGAACCCAGAAATTAAGTTGCTTGTAAATTTGCGATTGTAAGTGGAGGTCAGAAGTTTAAACATAAGCAGGATAAAGCAATAGGATCAGCTATGCCATGAATGAATTGTGGGTGTTAGAACACAATTGTCATATCGACCAGAATCTTTGTACATTAAATTTTCTATTTGAAATAATTTTCTAAGGGACATTAAAATATAGAATCAAGTTTACTAATAATTGATTTCATTCAGTGATATAGGGAGAGGATCAGAAATATGCCTTTAAGAATGGGTTATTCATTAAACACTTAAGCAAAGATAAAATAGCCAGGATTCTGAACAATTGTTCAATACCTACTGCATGTAGCAGCGCCATATCTGTGAAACATGAATTTTGCATGTGATTGAGTTTCATAATTTGTTTACATCCATGATGAGGAGGTTTTTGTGCCATTCTGAAGATTGTACGCTAATCAGAAGAGAGCAATGAAAAGAGTAGTTTAGTTTGCTTCTTTCATTTTTATCGGTTAAGAAATTCATGGTTTATAATAATAATAATGATAATAATGATAAAGTTGGAAGGAACCTTGGAGGTCATCTAGTCCAACCCCCTGCTCAGGCAGGAAACACTATACCATTTCAGACAAATGGCTGTCCAGTTTCTTCTTAAAAACTTCCAGTGTTGGCGCTTCTGGAGGCAGGTTGTTCCACTGGTTAATTGTTCTAACTGTCAGGAAGTTTCTCCTTAGTTCTAGGTTGCTTCTCTCTTTGGTTAGTTTCCACCCGTTGCTTCTTGTCCTGCCTTCAGGCGCCTTGGAAAATAGCTTGACACCCTCTTCTTTGTGGCAGCCCCTGAGATATTGGAACACTGCTATCATGTCCCCCCTCGTCCTTCTCTTCGTTAAACTAGACATACCAAATTCCAGCAACCATTCCTTATATGTTTTAGCCTCCAGTCCCCTAATCATCTTTGTTGCTCTTCTCTGTACTCTTTCTAGAGTCTCAACATCTTTTTTACATCGTGGTGACCAAAACTGGATGCAATATTCCAAGTGTGGCCTTACCAAGACATTGTAAAGTGGTATTAATACTTCACGTGATTTTTGGCAGCTGCAGCACACTGCTGGCTCATATTTAAATGATTGTCCACTAGGACTCCGAGATCCCTCTCACAGTTACTACTGTTGAGCAAGGTACCCCCTATACTATACCTGTACATTTGGTTTTTCTTGCCTAGTGCTTTTCTGTATTTTGGGATTAATAATGATATTGGGTAATTATACTGCCCTCATACAAAATCACAGAACTCCAGATTGTAACAGAGAACATTATATTTTCCAGGAAGTTCTTCTAGTCACTTCTATAAACATCTTCACACTTCACATATTCAATCAGAAATGTCCTCCAAGAATCTCAACCCAAAGCCAAGCTTTCATTTGTAGTGGCACCAAACCAATTTCTATTTTTAAATGCTTTAGGCACTAAGTATATTCATTTTTATGCCTAGAAAATATATTCAAAATTCTAGTTTAGAATATACTCATACATAATCACAACAGAGTAAAAAGTAAGATGGCAGAATTAATTTTTTAACCAGAATTTTAGTTTAAAAAAATAATTGGGCATAATTCAGTCATATCCGTGCAATGCAGTACATGCTTCCATGGAAAGCAAAATTACAGGGTTTTTTAAAGGATTAATTGAAAGCAGCAGATTAAGTGGAATAGACTTACATGCATCTTCTCATTACTGAACCTGCAGCATAATGCAGTTATTGTGTGTGGGGAACAGGGGCCCTCATGTTGTTTCTGATTTGTAACTCCCAGCATTTGTGATCATTGGTTTTAGTTCAACAGCCACACTGAAAGACCACATATTCCCCCATTCCAGAGCTACTGGAATTTGCAATAGGGCAAAGAGAAATGTGGAGCAGATGCTCATGAACAGGTTCAGCCTCACTTATCTTGCAGAGCAGCTTCTAAACCAGCGGTTCTCAACCTATGGGTCGCGACCCCATTTGGGGTCGATCGACCATTTCACGGGGGTCGCCAAGCAAGGCTGTCCGCCATTTTTTCCCCTTTTTCCGGCGGGTGCCTTACCTCCCTTGAGCTGGGCCAGCTGGTGGTCGGCCTGCTCCGTCTCTGCCGCTTGCCAGCTACGCCTCGGCCGGCGCAGGGGGCAGAACCACGCATGCGCGGCGCTCCCAGGCAGGGAAAGTCCTTGACTTACGACCGGATGGGTAGTCCTCGACTTACGACCGGTTTAGTCCTCGACTTACAACCGGTTGGGGGTCGCGGCATTAAAAAGGTTGAGAACCACTGTTCTAAACTGACTCACTTAGAACAGAAAGGAATAGTCTGTTTGGGATTTCAGAAACAATAATCTAAAAGCTATATAATCACTCCTAATTTATCCAGATTTTACTCATTGTTTCCTATCACAATCAAAATGCAATGTTTTATTCCTTTAAGTTTTGACTAATTATATATCATTGTGATACATGAAGCAAGTTATGTAGAATGACAGCCTATCCTAGGCGCATAAATGTTTCATTTCTGATTCATTAACAATTATTTTAGAAAAATATAACTGTTCTGATTTACACATCAGTGCCAATAGAAGATAATATTTGTAGCTCAGAGTTGAACTGTGGGATCCTTGGTGCTCTCTGAGCTTGGTTGTTTTCTTACAGACATTTCATTACCAAACTAGGTAACATCATCAGCGCTGATAGGGAGTGAGGTTTGCTCTCATTTTATATACTACTGTAGTGGCTTGCTCTGTCAGTGTGAGTGGAAATGATCTTGGTGGTTCCTTAATTGGACACATTACACATCGCTCTTAAGTGACCAGTCATATGTTGAGGACTACCTGTATTTTTGCTCTTTTAGTTTTGCTGGGTTTCTTGCGATATTTTTGGACTCAACAAAGCAACATGTTTTGAGCACATTGTTTCTTTTTAGATACAACAATTTTGTTATAGAAGTATCATTTAATTAAGATCCTATATTATTGAGAAGAAAAAAAAGTTTATTGTTATTTCAAATCATGCAATGAACATGATGATCAACAATGAGAGCCAGTTTGGTCTAGTGGCTAAGGACACCACGCTAGAAACCAGGAGACCATCTCAGCTTAGGTATGAAAGCGGGTTGGTTGATGTTAGGCCACTCACTCTCTCAACATAACCAACCTCACAGGTTTGTGACTGTGGGGAAAATAGGAGGAGAGAATAATATGAATGCTTGTCACCTTAAGTTATTTATAAAAATAAAAAATGAGATAGATAGATAGATAGATAAATAAAAAATGAGATAGATAGATAGATAGATAAAAAATGAGATAGATAGATAGACAGATAGAATCATCATAACTGCCATTGTATCCTCTTAAGTGAGTTCTACTTATGTCATAGAATAGAAAATCTCTGCCTGTTAGAACTGGTAGATATTGCCAAGGAAAGCTAAATCATGGTAATTTTCTACATAATCTGAAGAAAGTGACTATGTAACTCTGTACTGGTGAAAACTACATGAATCTAGACCAGGGGTATCAAACTCGCCACGTCACGTGACGTGTTGTGACGTATCATGACTTTTTTTCCATTGTCAGCAGTGGGGTGGGCACGGTTTCGCCATGATACATCTGGCCCATGATCCTAGACTAAGGAAAGCTGAATTAGTCCAACAGTCCATAAAGATTTTTATGCATGTTAATAGGAGACTTTAATTTTGTATTGTTTAGAAGAAAATTGTAAACTTGAATTATAATTCAAATCTCTTCAGTTACTATCAAAAAATAATATTTGAACTATTTCTTTGCTATCCCTCACGTAAATCACTGAATGTAGTAGTGATTTATTATTTGTTCAGTATAATATGTATTCAATTTGTTTATGTACTGAGAACTTACATTAGGTTTTTCTTCCCTCAGGCATGGCTGTTTTCATTTCCAGATGGTTATGATTTTCTAAATTATTTCTGAGGAGCTGTAAGGTGTAGGAGACAATCATGATAGATATTAGAAGAACATTTTGTTTCATTTCAAATATATTATGCCAAATTTAATTTATTTTCTCCTTAGATTCATAATACAAAATTGAAAGGGGCTGTTTAGGGCATAAAAGTCTAGCTTCTTTTTCTTAGTGCAGAATACTCCAGCTGTCCCCTAAGTCAGGCTTCTCAAACTTTGCAGTATTGCAACCCCCTAAAATGACAGGTGAATGTCTATGATGGTCTTCATGAACACAACTAAAATGTTTATTATGGTTAGGAGTGAGCCAGAAATAAATACTGACCAAACAATAGTATATAAGCTTCATCCTAGTTTCTAGACTTAGTATTATCTGCAGTACTCTCACATTAGCCATCTTGGGCTTTTCTCTTCCACCCCCACTGCAGATTTTTTTCCCTGTTTTGAAAGGCTAAAGTTTAGACAAAAATTGCACCATCCTCCCCACAGTTGCATCTGACCTTCTTGGAAAGTTACAACTCACAGCTTGAGAACTCTTGCCCCAAGTTATTGATTTCCTGGTTGAACTGCTCTGTCTGTTAGGAAGTTTTCCTTAATGTTGAGGAATTATTGAACAATTCTGTAGCAAAGGACCATTGCTTCTTCTTCTACCTCAGTCTTTTCCCCCCCCAAAGCTAAATATACTTCTCTTTCCTTGGTTCTTGTTTATTTCTTTTGCCTTTCCCTCTACTTATTTCAGCCTGTTTGAGTCATCCTTAAAATAGTCAGAATTGGACATTGTACTTGAAATGAAATTTAAACTCACACCTATTAAGGGTGCTTAGGGTGGCAATTTTGGTCATGATATTGAAAGCCTGAATCCTTGAGGACACATACTTTTAATTTACATTAAGTGAAAATTGAAGCCAAATATAGTTTTGAACATTTGAAAGTTTTTCCTACAGTTACATAATGTTAGATGTCCTTTCTAGATGATAATATATTTTACATATGCACGATACTCATGTATTCTAGGTGTTCACAGAAAGCACAGCCAATACAACAAAAAATAGTTCCAAAATCTTAGTGGCTGGTCTCTGTGGGAAGTGCAACATTTTTGTTCCCTCCACTCATGCAGGTAGGAATTTTAATTCAATCTTAGTTTCCATATGATTTGGAGAAAAAATTATGGACCACAATTTTCCAACAATCATTTACCTACAGCAAGACCTACCATACCCACAGGTGAAGATAAAGTTCTGTATGACAGAAGCTCATGATTGCAGCAATTAAATCCTGAATAATTTAAATATTGTTATTCTTGCTGTTCTTATTAGTTACCCTGTTGAATAAAAATCTTTACAAATGTTTTATAATATCTTGGAAAAATTATGTTTTATACATAAAAATTATATATAAGCATAAACAATCTAGGCTTTCTGCCAGAAGATTTCAGAGTTCTGTTGTAAATTCTCAAATGTCATGCTGACCTCTGCCTGCTAGGGATTTTGGCATCCCCCAGCTATCCTATCTATGTCCTTTTTTGGGGATCCAACTTAGAGCAACAGGGATCTTATCTCTGAATACTTTGAATTAATATGATTAATTTCACAAAATCCTGCCAACTGGTGGAACTGTATTCAAGTGGATCCTCCCTATGTGACTTGCCAGAAATTCAGTCCACATAACAGAAGGTTGTTCTAAGAGATGTCGAAGAAATAGTCAGCTCAATATCAAAAACGAGTCAATAGTGAGAAATGAACACCTTTGAAAAGACTAATCTAGTGGAAGATGGATATTTATGTTTTGAATCAAGTATTGGAAACTATGCTTTGTTGTAGCTCACTGATAGAGATAAAATTTCTCCCCCCTCCATTTATGTTTATAGTGCAATGTGTTGAAAAGGAAGCCATAAAGAAGAGCAGATACTTTGCCAGTCTCCTGTGTTCAGTTGCTGTCATATTACTCCACCTCCTGTCCTCCCTCACGCATACATAACTCATTACAAGCTGATGATGCTGGCAACCAGTATTCTGAATTTCCTAACTCAAACAAGCATAGAATTAACATGCCCTGTTAATCTTAAGCTTTTTGTATGCATTTACTGTGGATTGACTGAAAAGAAGAATGCATGACCTAAGAAGCCCGCTGTAGGAGTGTTCCCAAATTCATACAATATGTTTCATTCCTCCCATTTAGCTGAGCATCTTAAAGAAAACACACAGGATTAGGCAGAAACATGAATACATTTATCCACCCATTCAGATTCTTAGAGGAAGAGAGAACAGTCTTCTTCCAAACTTTGTTATAGCCTACTAACAGCCTGTGTGCAAATACATATTTAACATAAGCAAGAATGGATAACCTTGTAATTTAAAAAATCAGGAACTGAAACTAGGCTTTTTTAGCTTAGAAATGTAAGTTGCTCTGACATAAAATTTGCCACTGTATCCTTGCTCTCTCCTCTTTTTGAAAATTAAGAGATTCTTAGCGATGGTCAAAATCAGATTAAGATGAGATCAGCAGATAGGTTTTCTTGCTTATTCTGACTTATATAAAACAAACCCCAAACATTAATTGTGATTTTTTTGGATTCAAGAGAACCCAGAACAGAAAGTAGTGTTGTGCTTCTAATATAAATTCTTCTTCTTCTTGTGCCATATCCGTTATTGGACGTTGGCGATCATGTTGGCGATCCTGTTTTTATCAGCAGCCACATGAAAAAGTGCTGCTGAGTTTTGAAGCCATGATGTTCTTCTTCTGCCTGGACCTCGTTTGCCTTCAATCTTTCCCTGGAGGTTTAAATGGAGTATGCCATATTTTTCTGGGTGTCGCATCACATGTCCAAAATATTCTAATGTTCGTTTTTTAATTGTTTTGATGATTTCCCTTGGCTTTCCCAGACGGCTTATCACCTCCTCATTTCTGATCTTACTAATATAAATATATATTTTAATTCAAAGAGTTCTGCTCCACCTGCTTATTTTATTCAGCTGTCTGAATTTTAATTTAGTTCATAAAAGGTTTTTGATGTTTTGTAAATCCAGGGTTTAAAAATACAAACAAACAAATAAATAGTTAAGAGCTATTAGCTTGTTCTACCTGTTCCAGATAGGATAAGACACAAAATAGACACTGCAAAGATTCCAAGAATGGTACTTTATTGTTGTTGGGTATAATAACAGAATCTTAAAAGGCTGTCAAAATTTCATTCAGCCCCATGTTAACACCACTCAGAGGGTCTTTGTCATGGTTTACATTTTCCCAGCACTGAGATGCCATTTTCCCTCTCTTAACAGGTTCCTGCCTTTATTAGGGTTATCTCTACTTTCCTTTACATCCCTTTCTATTCCTTTAGCAGCATTTCCATCCTCCATGGTTTCTCAAAGAAAGGGTCTCTCAGGTAGAATCCACAAGTTCCTTCAACTCTCTCAAATATCTATTGCTGGAGGTTTAAGCTCATTGATCGTATTTTGGAATTGCTTAGTTAATCCTATATTTACCTCGAATTGCCATACTCTTTATGTCTGGCATTCTGCTTAGGTTCATTTTGCATTTCAGGAGAAGAATGAAACAAAACAGCGTACAAATACTTCTCCCCTCTCCTATTATCATCTGTTACCTACCACTTGATACCACACTGTCATCTTTTCCAAACAGGAGGTCTTTTTTTATTCCTCTTCCTATTAATAAGTCCAAATAAATTCTCCTTGTTGTTTTTAGCTTTTTGAGTCCAAGTTTCTTTTGTGCTTTTATCATTTCTGCTTTCAGATACTTGCTGTATTCTTCCTTGATGAATAAACCTAACCTTTCATTTCCTGTGCATGTTTCTGTTCATTTTTAGTTCTGTCAAAAACTGTATGCGTTGACAATGATTTTCTTAACTTTAAAAGTTTCCAACTCTCCTGTATTTTCTTTGATCTGAGGATTCTTATCCATGGATCCTACCTAGTACCTCTATTCGCTTACCAAAATTTGGTATTCAGGGCCTATGCTCCTTCTGTAATAGTTTAAAATCCAAGATGACATTGTCACTCCTGACCCTACCCCCAGCTTACTATTATTTCAAACTTTTGAAAGAGTTCTTTCCTCATTAATTGGTTGGCTCATTATTTTGTCTCTAGTCACCTTCTGGAAAATAAAACAGACCTCCTTAGAATTTTGGGAACTTCTCAATTTTGGCTTCAGTTGGTCTTCAGGTAACTTGAATTTTATAATCTGGTCCTAGAAGGATGAGAACTTCTGCTTAGCTTGGAACCTACAGCACACTCTCACAATAATATCATTTCCCTGTATTTTACTCATGTACTCTAGAATGGCAGCCTTATACTCTATATTCCTAGATTTCTGTACACTGTCTACTTCCTTCACACATAATGCCACCTTCTTTTCCTTATGTCTTCACTACTTTTTTTGATTTTGTCCTTCAATCCTTGCAGTTCCTATGTAAAACAAACTATTAATGAAGCAAACAAAAATCTATCCATGAACAGTGACTTACATTTTCAATATAATGTTTAGCATACAGGATTTCATTCTAGCCTAAAGGAGTTTCTTTGGTAGCCTGTTTGGTGTCTGTGACATTTCAATCAAGGCTTCTGTCTTTACTATTACATTCTTATAAAGGCTATATTGAATGACAGCTTGTTGACAACACTGTGTAAGAGAAAATAACCCAAAGTATAACTGGCATTTTGGTTGAAGGAGGACCTTGAAGATATTGTGACAAAGGTTGAGATCAAGTCATTTCAGTTGTCTGTCAAAGATGGAAAAGTCTAAACCAGCTCAAGATTCTGGCAGCTGACCTTTACATTGATAGAATCCAAAGTTTCACAAATCACTATATAATCTCTGGTTTTAAAGCATGAGTCATGGTTTGCAATTTAATTTCCTACATAAGATATTAATTATATTATTTTAACTAAAATATATATACTGAATCATCTGACATAACTTGTAATTATCTTATCCTCTCCCACCCTAGTGCAGTTTGTGTTTGTTACAAGAAACTGCAAAGAAAAACAAAGCGTCTGTAAATTCTGAGGAAGTGAAGAATTGAAAAACCTAATTTTCTCTTTTACTTTAAATATATCATGAACTGACATGAAAAGATCTATTAATATATAAATGTTAATGGATATATATGCGTAATTAAATTGTATAAAGCTTGATTGGGGTTTTTTGTCTCTCGTTTCAGAATGGTCAAGGCTTAGCCATCTAGGCAAGAATTGTATAATTCTGAATTTTCTTGCCTTTTACTATTTAAATTCTTCTGACCCCCATGCAATATCATTTTATTTTTCTAAGCACAAATTCTCACTCTTCGAGTCCTTTTCTTTAGTTTAGCCTGTTCGTCCTACTTGGAATGGAATGAAGTGGACTGTTGAGTATCCTGTTCGAGTAATACAGCTTTACCATTAAGTAAGCAAGATATCTTGTTAGTATTAAATAAGCAGACATTGGTTGGTTGCAGTGGTAATAGGATCAATGTCATTTTTTAAAAAAGGAATATTTCTGTAGACATAGCAACTGGAAACATATGTATTTCAGGATGAATTTCTCAGGGGCGTAACAAGATCTTTAAGTCCTTTGAATATGTGAAAATGAGAGTGTTAAAAGTTTTATTATACAATGGGTTGCCGAGGTTCAGTAGATCTAGTAGAATCTATAAAAGATATATACTAGTTTTAAAATGGTCTCTTGGAGGAACTTAAAAGATACTAAAATGCAGAAAAGAAACAAGACAGCCAAGGAAATAAGTTAAATGAAGGAAGGTTATGTTTCCGTGAGAAACATCTAGATAAAAACTGACCGTATCTCAGTACTGCATTATGTGGAGAAAGAGATTTGGGCAATTGTGCCATGTTTGCTAGGTCATTGTTATGGTCAATACTCATTGGGTCTTTTTTCCCAAGAGAATTGATATTCTTACTGAGTCCTGGCATTTCTTACCCTTTGGCTATTTCCCTTACAACATACTCCAGGCATGTGCTGAGGCGTAGTAAAACATAGCTTGCGCTTCTTTTTGACTTAATTGTCCCCTTGACTGTAATTAAAATTGAACTGAGTAATGGAGCAGTCACCAGCAACATGTTCTCATAATTTTCCCCGTTGTCAAGGGTTTCTATTGTCATCAGATTCACACTGGGTTACTTGTTAGGTTAGAGGAACGGATTGGCAGTGTTGCTCAGACACAGTTGTAGGAATACTCCTCTCTGACATGAATCGTGGTATGTGAAAAATGATTTTCTCCCCTATAGAAGTCCTCTTACTTTCATTGGTACAGCTCCCAGAGAGGCGAAAAAGTATTTGTCTTCTGAATTGTATTGATTGTTCAAAGTATTATTTTTCCCCCTTGTTTCAGTTTGCTCTGTCACATTCTGTCAAACTAAAATGGGTTAGTAATGGAAAGTGTAGCTCCTGGGTGTTTCTTGAATGAGAAAAGAAACCATCTCATGTCTAGAAGTTGTTAGTTTCAGTTTTTCTTGTTTTTTCCCTTCCTTTTAGCTTGTCAAAAATTGATCCAAATTTAAAGTATATCACAGTTTGCTGGCAACGGATATGACTCTTAGGAAAATCTAATATTTTGCCTTCTTTTCCTTTTGTATCTATGAATGAGAATAAATTGGACTTTTGAGCTCTTCAATATAGCAGGAGATGGTCATTGTATTTTATTTATTTTACTTTTATACCACCTTTATTATTTTTATAAATAACTCAAGGCAGTGAACATTGCCCTATTTAAATTGGGGAAAAATTTTATTTTCAGAATATAGTATCAGTGGGCTTCTCTATGCAGTATTTTAATCATAAAATCTGTTTGGAAAAGTCAGTGCTTTACTAATGTTGAGTGCCCAATTGGAGAGGCTCATTATGCTCAAGCTTTCTCAGCCTTCCTCCAACTCTCTCACTGAACCAGAGGCTATCTTTCTGGAGTAAACCAAGGCAAGGCAGCTACATTCCTATTCAAATCAAAGTAGCAAGGATTGGGCAATCAAATGAATGCTATCAAAATGAGGAGGACTTTAATTTCCTTTGGGTATTCTGCTACTTGAAGCACTGGTATAGAACTTATGCTTAGTTGAGTTATGCTCCCCTATGTTGGGTTAGGAAATGCTCTTGGATCGTGTAGATTCCTCAGATAACGTTCAATACCTTTTACCAATTTGATCTGGTTCATCAGATATTCCCTCTTCTAAAAAAAATGGGATCTAAGCACTGTTTGATTATGCACCAGATATGATCTTCATTGATCATTAAATGCTTTAAAGATTGAAGGCTTAGATTTCTAGTGATCTAGGGTTGGGGTACCCACCTTGTAAATCTACTCGTGCTCTGAAGTAAAAAAAATCCTTCCCATGAATCTTAATTTCATTAGAACTTATATGGGCAAGCTTAAGCGGCAAGAATTTTGTTAATAGGTGGTAAAATTATGAAATGCCTCTCCTGAGGAGACCCATCATGTTTTCTTATCTTCCTATGTTTTGGTGAGCAATACAATACATGTCTTTAAAGAAACATATGATTGCAAATGATTAAAAGATAAAGGTTTCTCTGTCAGTCATGTCCAACTCTAGAGCATAATGTTCATCTCCGTTTCTTGGCCAAGGGACCCAGCATTGTCCAGAGACAATTTCCATGGTCATGTGGCCAGCATGGCTATATGCCAAAGGCCCCAGAAAGCAATTACCCATCCCACCACAGTGGTACCTATTAATCTACTTGCATTTGCATGCTTTCAAACTCTGCTAGGTGGACAGTAATAGGAGTTCACCCCGTTGTGCAGAGTTTGGGTCTCGAACTGGGGCTGTCAGCTCTCCCTACTGACACGCTTAGCTTCTTTAACCGCTGAGCCATTGCACCCCAATGTTAATGATTACTGCCATATTTTTATTATTGCCAGGGTAAGCATTTGATTCATTATGAAATGAGTGCTTTCAAATTTTCTGGATGTTCACACTTAGGATACAAATTTAAGAATTCGAAAAATGAATACACTATTTTGGAATTGTTTTGTATTTTTCATAGAATTTTTTTGCACAGGGGGCAGATACCGTTATATAGACAAGGCATACCTGCCAGACATAGTCTTTAAGATGTGCGTGATTGTGTGTGTTGGTGAGTGTGTATGTTTGTGTGAATGTGTGATAATGATGGAGTTGCAAATCCCTATGCCAGGGAGAGCTTCCTGAGTAGTATAGATATCCTAGAATGAGATGAATGATAAACAGCATCAAACTGAAATTTGTACCAATACAATAAAAGATTAGCACTATCAAAAAGAATAAAACAAGAAAAATAAAATTAATAAAATGTGTCTTCGGGGAAAACTTTTATCAGTTTTGTATAAATTAATGCGTTTTCACTGCAGCCCTGCAAAATTTGGTTCACTGTATTAGTGAAAGCATGACTGGACTCTCAGAGAAGAACATTGGCATAATAAGCTTCTGTCATTCCTGGGAGGCATTGCAGCAAGGATAATATTTAATTCCTGTGCAGATCTTTGTAGAAATCACAGAGAAGTAGCACATGTTGGACAGTTTCTGTTTCCCCAGAGAAGGTGCATTCTATTAGTGGAATTTTGATACATTTGTCTTGTAATAATGCCAATGATGGTGCATGGTGTCTGGCTCTGAAGAAGTCCTTCTTCAACTTGAGGGAGATTTAGCCTTGCATTTGGTCCCTCCCTTTGGTATAAAAGAACCTCTGGGGATTTTGAAGCTGCTTGGACAATGTACTTCTGGAGGGCTTTCCAAGTCCCCCCGTGTATGAAAGACCACACCCAAATATTTAAAGCAAATAAATGGTGATTATTGACTGTGAGATGCTGGATGATCATAAAAGCTCGCTGGTTGTGAAGCTGTGATAGTCATAAATGCAAGACTAATGACTTTTTCAGTGCAGTCATAACTTCAAACAGTCACTAAGCAAGGCAGTCGTTTAGCAAGGTTTACCTGTACAGGTAGTATTCAACATACAACTTTTTCCATAAAAGCCATGTCGTCATAAGTCGAGACACCCACATGTCCAGATTTTATGACTTTTTTATGACCATCATTAAGCACCATGGTTGTTAAATAAACACAGTTGTTGTTAAATGAAGACATCAGAGCTTTTAAATGAATCTATTCCTGTGGGTGTATTTTGCCAGAAACAATCCCCGAAGGCTAAAAACTGGCAAAATATAGAATAAATTATGTTGCTATGACCACAGAACACTTCAGCCAGCTGTAAAAGTGAACAAAGTTGCGAAGTGCTTGAATGTGGCTGTAAATAGTTTTTGATGAGTCCATCATAATTTCGAGCAGTTGCTAATCGACTGGTCATTAAGCAAAAACTAGCTATATTCAATTCTATTACTATTTATTTATCTGAGTTCTTTGGTTTTCTTAGGATTACTAATATTGGTGGTAATTTATAATCAGCTTATTCTGACTATTCTGGATTATTATCCATTATTATGGATCCCGTAGCCCAGTGATGGTGAACCTTTTAGAGACCGAGTACCCAAACTGCAACCCAAAACCCACTTATTTATCGCAAAGTGCCAGGGCCGCATCAGCATTGTGGTGCCCTCCAGGGGTGTGTGTGTGTGTGTGTGGCTGCAGTGATCATGGCAGACTGGGTGGGTGTGGCTGGGGTGGGTGTGGCCACCTCAATGTTGCTTGTGGGGGAGATGCCTGTGGGGGCCGGGCAGAGTTGGGGGAGATCCAGGGGGTGTCTGGCAGGTGGGGCGGTGGGCAGGAGGCTCGTCCTGCAGGGTGAGGCAGGGGGCAGGGTGGGGGTGCCATTGCTGCGGGGCAAGGCAAGACAATCCATTTGACCACTTCAGAAGAAATTGGTGGCCCAGAAGACTGTCAGGAACAAGTTCATTGTGAGTGATCGCCTGAATTTGGCAGCCAAATTTTGCCAAACTTGTCCTGGGACTTGATAAACAGGATTTGTTCAAGATGTCCCTAAAAAAATGGAGCAATGATTTTCCAGAAGAGGAGGGAGTTTCTTTCTTTAACTAACTTAATCAGCCCTTGCCACTCTTCCTTTGTGGCTCTATTTGTCCCTCAGGAGGGATTTACGCCGTTTTTAAATAATTAATTAACAGTTGAAGATGTTCCATGGAATGATTTAATCTAAACACTTGGTATGTTATCTTGAACTTATCCTTGAGATGTTCATGCTCACTGTTGGTGTCTTTTCCTAAGATCAGAATGACTGGGGAAGTCCCTCTCACTAGGCCTATATAATGGTTGTACTCATTAATGTGTTGCTCATAAAGCTCTAAACAGTCATTATGAAGTTCCATTAGTGGCATCTGAATCCCTATGGTGACTGTAGAGCAGAATCCCTATGGTGAATATAGAGCAGAGCATTGCAATTGATGCTCTTAAGCTTATTTCAGTTCTTCTAACATGGATGACAGAATTCTGGTTTTATAAGACTGGGACAAATTTTTACATTTTTTAAATCTCATTAATAAGTGACACTCTTAATATTACAGATAGTCCTTGGTTAACGGCAGTAATTGGGGTTAAGTACTCTGACAGTAAATGATGCAGTTGTAAAGGTGATGTCACATGACTGCTGAGTTATGACAGTTGTTCCATCAATTCCAGTTAGAGTCATTAGGTAAATCCCACACAGCTGTTAAGTGTGTAGTCACATGACCGCCATTTGCAATCTCCTGCTGGCTTCCCCAATGACTTTGCTTGTCAGAAGCCAGCAGTAAAGTTTACAAATAGCAATAGCACTTATATACCACTTCACAGTGCTTTACAGCCCTCTCTAAGCAGTTTACAGAGACAGCATATTGCCCCTAACAATCTGGGTCCTCATTTTACCGACCTTGAAAGGATGGAAAGCGGAGTCAACCTTGAGCCGGTGAGAATCGAATTGCCAAACTGCAGGCAGCTGGCAGTCAGCAGAAGTAGCCTGCAGTACTGCATTCTAACCACTGTGTCACCATGGTTCATAGTGGTGATCACATGACCGAGGGTGCTGGGACAGCCATAACTCTGAGAATCGGCCACAAGTTTCCTCAATTGGTGTTGTTGCAATTTTGAATGGTCACTGAATGAATGATTGTTATTGATTGTGGTTCTACTTTCAGATCATATAAAGGTGAATCTAGACTGTTGGCCATCTATCTGCCTTATTCAGAATTTCTCATAATTGCAGATTTTATCTTATGGCTCTTTTAGGAGATGAGTTTTCAGAATTCTTTTTGGTTGACAATGATATTTAAAGCACTGGGAGAAAGTTCAATCAACTGTGTACCAAGTTGGGTAATTCAGCCTATTTCAATAATAAGTATTGCTGCTGAGTGAACAGTGAGCAGTTTTCAATGTACCTCTGTATGTTGCAAATAATAAACGGAGAGAAATATATGCAAAGAAAGTTCATAATTTGGAATAAATGTTGCAAGTAACCTTTGACTCCTGGCAACTGTCTAGACCATGGGTGTCAAATTCACCGCGTCACGTGACACGTCACAACATATCATGACTTTTTTTGCATTGCCAGAGCTGGGGTGGGCACGGCCTCCACAGGATGCAACCGGCCCACGGGCCGGCAGTTTGATACTCCTGGCTTAGACAAGCCATGCAGTTTTCTTGGCCACATTTTTGGAAATGGTTTGCCATTGCCTTCTGCCTAGGGCTAAGAGAGAATGACAGGCCCAAAGATGCCAAATTGGCTTTTGGTAGGGTGGGGAAAATATATACATACAACCACGCACAGACACAATTTTAGAATATTTATATGTTTTCAATCAGCACTTTTTTCCTTTTAATTTTTTTGATCTCCCTTTGAGATTATTATATGCAGTCATGCATTTTAATTATGAGATAAATTCTTGATTATTCAGCTAATTATTTTCCTACTTCATAATTTCTAAATAGTTTTGTTGAAAGTAATAATTATTTTTGCCATAAAAATAACCAGAAGTTATAGTATTGTGTTGGATGGGTCAAAAAATTGCTTTAGCCTAACAAGTCATGGGTACAAGTCTGGGGAAACTAACATCACTTAAAAATAATTTAAATTTAATTGAGTGACTTTGGTCTGTCATTTCTTCTTAGCTTGGAATACCTTATATGGGGTTTTAAGGTCAAAGTGAAAAGAGCTCCTGATTTGCTAACCTGAGGTGCTTGAAAATTTTGAAATGAATGCAGCCATAAGCTTTTTTTATTTTATTTTATTTTAAAAGTCAGTCTAGTAAAATTGAAACCAAAGTGAATGTATTGAAGAGAAAAATCTAATCAGTGCTGCAAGCTGCAACATTCAGGAGATGGGTAGAGATATCCCCAAATATTTGAGGAATATAGTGATTGTAATGATCGGGTTTGTTTTATCAGGTTCTGTCTGTGACATACAATCTGTATTAGGCAATATGTATACATCAGTCGTTAGGATTTTTTTAAATCTAAAATTATTGAAATTAATTGGTGTATAACTTCATAAAACTCAGTTGCAGTTATTTTTGCTAACTGAATATGAGTCAACACTGGATTTGGTTGAGAGTTGAGATAGAAGTCATATGGAAGAGATTTATGATTATGATTCTCATTTGTTCAAATAAAAATAAATGGCAGTTACTGGGACCGCTTGTTAGTCTGGATTTGAATGAGAGCATCCTAACTCTTCCTAAATTATTTATCTTAAACACATGCGCACACATACACCATAAAAAGTTACTTGCCCCAATGAGGATACAAAGATAGACCAAAATTAGTCTATAAATGCTCTCTGTTTGGGAAAAACTGACTTGGAAAATGTTAAGCAGTTTGTCTTGCATAATTTCTGTGACTGCCAACTACCATGATTTCAATTGCACCCAATTGTACACTCTGCAGCGGCCACCTCAAACTCCATTGTCCTCACCTTCTGGGTGCACCAGTTCCTTGAGCACATTTTCACACCCTCCCTACCCAGAATCAGCCCCACCCCAAGCCAGCCCTTTGTGCAGCTCCCTGCATCCGTCCCCACCTGGCAGAAGCTGCTTACCTGTCTGTTTGTGACCCATCTGAGACTTGCAACTTTCTGCCACTTCCCCACTGACTTCGGTTGTTGGAAGGCAGCAGGAAGCTGTGAGAAAGTCCTCACTTAATGACCCCTGAGCTAGCAATGGAGACTGCCAGATTGTAGTCACTAAGCAATGTGGACACATGACATTGCACGTTGTGAACACGTTGCTTAGCAATGGAAGTTCCAGTCCCAATTACTGTCGTTAACCGATGTTTACCTGTATGGTATTACATTTATATGAAAATGTAATAATTATTTTTCCTGTATTCCTACATTTGCTACCTTGGTCCCTAGAGGGTTGGTCTCTCCTCTGCTGCCTTTCCTTTGTACTTCACAAGAGAACATAACAAAGCAAGATCACAGGATCTGCTGCAAACTGGCCTGCATGGCTCCCTTTTAAATGACTCCAAAGGAGACTTGACCCCAAAGTTCATGGTGCTGTTTTGGTTCCCTAGGCAACGGAATGGGGCTCAGATGAAGACACCAGGAGATCCTGTCAAAGTAAAGGAAAAACTGAGGTAAGTCTCTTATCTACTTCTCCATACGTATGAAGACTCCCATCATTAACATTAATGATTTCATGTAATTGTTTATGGGGAATTTTCACCTGAAAAAGTGTGGTGCAAGATGTTTAAAAAGAGAATATTATAACAAAAAGGTAAATAATATGTGTTACTTTCTAGTGGTACATTTTCAGATTCTGGTTTATAGTTTTTTAGGAGTGTTTTCATGTAAATTAAAGTTAATCTCCAATTTTTTGGAGCAGACTAAAAACAATGGATTTCTGTGGGATAGATGGGTGCTAGCAAAATCTACTTGTAGGGTTTAGTTCATATTTCTGATTCAGAGTTAGTTTTTTCTTCTTCTTGTGCCATATCCGTTATCGGACGTTGGCGATCCTGTTTTTATCAGCAGCCGCACGGAAAAGTGCTGCTGAGTTTTGTTCAAACCAATCCCTTAGATTTTGAAATTACAATGTTCTTCTTCTGCCTGGACCTCGTTTGCCTTCAATCTTTCCTTGGAGGATTAAATGGAATATGCCGTATTTTTCTGGGTGTCGTATCACATGTCCGAAATATTCTAATTTTCGTTTTTGAATTGTTTTGATGATTTAGGGAAGCGTGCTTTTGGACTTAAATCACCATGGTGGCCGTCCAACCAATTCCTTGTCTAGTGTTTCAATTCTGGTTCAGAAAAGTTACAAGGTTCACTGAATACAGTTCCTTGATTTGAATAAAATCTGTGACCTGTGCCTTTGTTTCCATGAAATGAGCCATTTGAAGTTGCATGGCATAGCATCTCCCCCTAGTTGGCACATGAATGGATCCTCTGCTGGACATATTACCAATGCTTCTGCTCCAAGCCTCTTGGATCTTTCCTCATTAAAAATCAGATGCCTGGTTTATAAGTTAACATGAAGGGGAAAATTTTCAGCAACTTGCACCCCAAATTCAAAACCACTTTACCACTCAAAACAGCTCAGTGGCTAAGATTGAACTCTTTCAAGGCAGAGTTGCTCCAACAGAATGACAACAAAACAAAATTTCCTCTGCCTGAGCAAGTCAAAATAAGTCAATTCTTATCTTCTTAGTTTTTGTTTTGGTCCTTATTTTATCAAGGTGGAATATAGCCCATATTCTCTGTCTTCCTAAAAAAAAAACTGCACGTAAACTTCAGCAATAAAGCAAAAACAAAATAGAAGAAAAAAAAAGTGATGAATTCTTTTGTATCTTCTGCAAGTTGCACAAAACTGATTAATAAAATTGTTCATCTGAAGAAATAAATATAAATATCTGAGAACATGTTAATAACAGTGTTTTTTTCCAGCCTGCAACATACCCAAAATAAAATTAGGACAGACAGCAGCAAATATATTAAAATTGTCTCTTTATTCCTGAATGAATTTCCTTTGAAAAGACAACGGAACATAGCCTATTTCCTCAATTCTTAGACACAGCTAGACTTTTAAGTAACTCTGGAGATTAGGCTTGGTAATATACATTGATCATAAGATGGTGATCATAGTACTGCAATTCAAACCCAGCCTCCTTTGTATGTGCCTTGGCATTTCCTGTAGATACAAAAGAACAGAGTGTCACTCACAATGCTGCAACTACCATCTTTCCTGTTTTGACATACAACTCTCTGTGTATACCACTGCTACTGCTGCTTCTTTCAGAGATGTTGCTAGAAAACCCTTAATGGTATCTGATCTGAAACTGCCAGCCCCAAAATCCCACTGAAAGTGCCATCATCCAAAACCCTGCAACTCCAGCATGGAACTCATGACTATCTCTTTTCTCAAGAAACATAATCACCATTTTAGTTTGTCACCCTTATATACAGTTGCAGCAATCACGGCAGCAGTGCAATGTCCTAGAAAGATAAGAAGTTTTCTTGGGTGAGCTATGAGAACTTAATACATCTGGTCTAAAAATGTAGTACCAGTATCTGAATTAATAAGTGTCATTTGTCTATGGACTGTCAACCAGAGTGGCAATGACATTCTAATTTCTTCCTCAACCAATGTCCTACTAATTAGGCATCTATACTCTGTTGAATTCTTGAATGCCACAAAGGAACCTATAGAACATAAAATGTAGCATTGGACCCAAAGATAGGATCCTTATTTAGCCACCCTTACACTGACCAGACTCTACTGGAAGTGAAAACTGAATCCAAGCTCCCAGCTCAATGACATCATTCTGCTCCTAGGAATTAGTTGATATTTATTAGGATGTTAGAATGATATGCGGTGGTTCATTCTTAAAAGACAGTGTTCTCTAATTGACTGTCTCTAAAATGAACAAAGATGAGAACAGCAGTTTGTTATACTTTCTTTTGGAGAGAACAAAGTAAGAAACTAAATCTTCATTATCTGCTTCTTAATACATCTTTCTAAAGTCCTGATGAGCCATCAGACAGTACTGAACTACATGGTTCAGAGGTCCAAAGGCCATAAGACAGTTTTCTAAGTATCTTGTTAGTTTTCTTATTATTAGGTAAATAGGCAATGGTGAAGAAGTGTCTTGCAATTCTTAATTATGTTTTATTGAGGTCCTATTTGCAGTGAGGTTCTCCAATAAACTGAGTGCTGATAATTTACAAAATGTATTATTTACAGAAGAAAATTTAAAATTAGTGTGACTCGGCAGAAGAAAAAAATGACAAATTTTTATGGTAGTCCAAAGACCAGCCAACTTATTAATACATATAGCAATAGCACTTAGACTTATATACCGTACTTCTTCATAGTGCTTATGTCATGGTTCCGACAGATGAAACTCTTCAAAGTACTTTGAGGCATTGTTTACCTTAAAGAATCTTTATTCGAGCAGCATAGCATCGGCACATACGTAAGCAATGCCAAAATCTGGATTCCCCTCCCCTTAGCACATAGTATCAAAACACAATTCCCTCCTCTAATTAACTGTCATAAATCACATTCTCCAATTAGTTTGAAATGCAGACTTTCTCTCCTGTTCTAAACCTGCCATTTCTTATCATTTCTTATTTCAAAAGCCTTGAATTCACACACTATTACAATATTGTTATATCTAACTAACTCCCATCACATTCCTCCTCCTCCCCCAGTATCATCTAATTCTAAGAGTAAAGCATAAGAAAGAAGAAGGCTGCATCTCTATATGTTGTCAAAGCAAGAACATCCAATGTTAGCAGCGTTGACAGCTTTACACCTCTCTACACCTCTCAGAGTCAGCATATTACCCCCAACAATCTGGGTCCTCATTTTAGCAATCTTGGAAGGATGGAACCCTGAGTCAACCTTGAGCTGGTGAGAATTGAACGGCGAACTGCTAATAATTGGCAGTCAGCAGAATTAGCCTGCAATACTGCATTCAAACCACTGCGCCACCATGGCTCTTATACTCTTGAGTTAATTTCATCAGATGCATGAAATTATACATAGGCTTGAAAAATATAATATATATTTGTGGGGGATATCTCACCATGCCCCATTATGTCCCAGGGATCTATTTAAATGTGTACTGTCTAGGCCAAATAAGTCAGATTTTTACTTTTGAAAATTGACCATGACTTTGGTTTGATTTTTAAACTAAATTTCTGGTTTTATCTCTGTCCATTTTATTCTTTACATTTGAAGAACTGTTGTTTTCATAAAATCTGTATCTCCATGCCAATGCAACCTAAATATTTATTATTGCAAATCTCTTTCCTTGAAGAAGACACAAGTGGAAAAACAATCTTGATGACTATCCAGCAAATTGTGATTCATAAGTAACATTGGGTATATAAGTTAAATGGGTATTGTTGGCTTATACTCAGCTGGGTAAGCATTTCAATCAAGTACCAGCCAGATCCTGATATTACAGTATACGGTGTACATTCTGAGTCATAGATTTGAACTGTTTATGGATAGTCCAAACTCAAGCCAGGCTAAATCTGTTTTCATAGAAGTGAGTGTTCTAGAATATTATGGAGCATCAGCCCTTTTATTTTATACACCAATCATTGCTATTTAAACAGGACAAACATGCGGAACACGAGGACAGTAAAATTGGTTATTGTTGATTATTAATAGAGTTGCATTTTTATTTTCTGCCAATGTAAACGATGATTTGTAGGGAGTATATGACAATATCAGAGAGAAGAAAAGACCAGACTGAAACGTTTCTGATTCTGATAAATTATTCCACTTGCAGTGGGTTTGGAGGAGAATTAACTGGATGAGATCATAAAACTCAGCTCCAAGCATACATACTTTTGTTTGACATGACTTCAGTTGCTAGTTCTGTATATAATAACCACAGCTTATCTTATTCTGAAAGATAATGTATTGAAGCTTTGCTTCCAGGCTGAGAGAAATTTCAGATCTGATCCCTGTATATCTGATCAAGACATAATGGGAATGAAAAGTAAACCAAGTGAACCTCTCCAAGGAAACACTGTGATCTTGACACACTCATTCTATGGGCTCCCCAGGCCAACTCTGACAGTTCACATTCTGCTATCTGCTGAAATGAGTGTCTTAGTTTCCTTTGTGAAATATATCCCCAAACAACAAGGACATCTGACACTTTGTGGGCCACACATGTAGCCCTTACTGTAGCCCTTAATGTTTCAGTGAAATCATTTCCACTTCCTAAATGAAAGGAAGTTGTTGTGATATCTGTAATCGTGAAAGATCTCTCTCTGCCTGCTGCAGGATGGTTTGGAGTGACTGTGTATTAACAAAACCCCAAATGTTTTTCAAGAATTGTTTCACATCATGCAAGCTTCTCTAGCGGGAAACTGGAAACAGTGTTTTTGACCTTCTGGAATAGCTGGTTCTTTAGTGGCAATCTCTTTTTGGTGTCCATTTACAGTCTCCAGATAATGAGAAAGAAATTGAACATAAGATAATTTGAACAAGTTGTATATATATATATGTGTGTGTGTGTGTGTGTGTATGTGTGTGTGTATATATATATATATATATGTGTGTGTGTGTGTGTGTGTGTGTGTGTGTGTATATATATATATATATATATATGAAACTTAAGCCCTTTCCCCAGAAGCTGCACAAATAGAAATCAGAGACTGCAGTTATTTCAAGGTAGAGGTATTTAAACAAGACGAAAACAAAACCTCTGACCCATAAAGTATGGCTGCAATCAAAGTTGTTGACATTTCTTTATAGGAAAGCTTAGAGGGAAAAACAGTAAGGCATATTTTTAATCAGCCAGCTAATTTCTCTAAAATGGTAGAGAATAAAATTTATATAAAAGCTGCTATAATTTATGGGTTGGATAGGAAGTCTCTGTACATGGTAATTGAAGTGTTTTTGATTGTGCAGTTTCACCAGTGTTGCAGTTCCTATATTTGGAGATTTATTAAATTCCTGTAAAATAGACTATTGAACAAAGAGACTGATCATACTGAATGGAATATGGTGATTTTCCTCCCTTGGTGATTGGATCATGTGATGTCTCACATTTATGTTTATTTATTTTCTTTATATTTCACACTTCTTCACCGTCCCTCTCCCCCATAGAGGGGCTTTGAGTTTTGCCAATGGCTTTGCCAATAGTCCAGTTTTACGGAATATACTGCAAGTGGATTCTTAGTTTTATGAAAATGAATTTTCCTGGCTTGCTCCATACTGAATATGTAACAAATGCTACAGCAAAGATTTGTTTTATATTTAACTCTAGCTTTACATACATTGCAGTCTGAATTAAGTGCAATTCAATGTTTCTTGCAAATACTTTCTCTTCAAGTGATTGCAACCCTTAATAAAGAGGACAATCTGAATCTACCAAATTGTATTTATTCTGTGTGCTGCATGCTATATATTGTGTATCTTTTTTAAAAATAATCTAAATAAATGGGGTAGGGGAAGATTTGAATGGTATTTAACATCTAGTCATTTCACACTTGTGTGTTCTAAAAATGTCTGGGATTACTAGATTTAAAGTAATGGAGGGGGGAGATTAATAGGCTTAAAGTTCATTTTTTATGAAAGGCAAACACTCAAAAATCAGTGACCTTGATGTTTTCTAAATTACTTTTCTCCACTTGGGAAAGTCCGATACATAATTCTGAATATATCCGTCTTGAATTTAGTGTTTTCTGATCACTTACTTGTTTGATATCATTAATATTAATATCATTTACAATTAAAGATAACATGGCACATATATTTCTAAAAGTTATGCTCTATAATTTACCATTATATTTCTCCAGTTATGCTTATTCAGTGAAAGACAATTGGTATAATCTTAGACGCATTCTCAACTGTGTTATTGTAGCATGATATTTACAACAGAGTGTGAAATGGAGGATATGCAGAATTCTTGAATGCAGCAACAGCATGCCAGAGAACTCTGGAATATTCTATTTTTCCCCAAAGCATGCTCTTCAGTGGTGCAGAAGTGGTTGCTGGAAGTAAGTCCTCCAAACCAAAAGCAGTTGGAGATATTCTGGACATGGCATTCTGAATAAAACAAGCTTTTTTTTTCCAGAGCTAGAACACCTCTAGAAATTACTAAATTATAGAAGTAATTACACTGTTATTCAGAATGCTTCATTCCCAGATCAACAGCAGATCCCAGATACAGATCAGTTACAACCATTGCTTGGAACGAAACCCCAACAAGCGCCAGCTTAGATTGGCCATCTTTCTGTAAAGTGTCTTTTCTTGTCTTTGCTTTAGGAGGAGTGCCAAAACTATGTTCGTGTTCTCATTGTTTATGGCAAGAAGGTTTTCACTTGTGGCACAAATGCTTTTTCACCAGTGTGTTCCAGCAGACAGGTAAGTTGTACCCTTCCCTTTTCAGGATGTGCCAGAGAATAAGAGTGGAAGTATAATAAAGGATGCCCTGTTTCTTATAAGTCACATTAGAGATGAGATAAGGTGTTAGTGTTGCATTAATTAAATTTAATAGGTGCAACTGTAAGAGAGAACAAAGAACAAATAATAACAAAGGGCAGCATACATTACAATACAAAGATGACTAGTTGCATTGATTGACATTAAAAAGTTGTAAATAGTCCAGGTTTGTAGTTGGAATATCCAGGTGCCAGTATCCTGTGGTGTACCTTTTTTTGCAATATAAGCACGTATGCCAGTTCTACTTGCTACTAAGAACTACATCTGCATTCATTAGTTTATCATGCCTGTACTGTTGTATAGAGCTGCATACAAAGTGCTCTGGAAAATGTTGAAAACTATTCTTGGTCCAAAATACGTCAGACAAATATTTAAAGTGAATAAAAAACTAAATTCAAAATGTAGGATTTCATAAAAGAAGCGTATAATTCTGTTGCTGGAACTTGCTTCCAGTGGTTTCTGGGTAAACCCAGAGCTTTGCAATAGTCAATAAGGCCCTTCAGTTTTGGACTGTCTTAGCTAAAGGGTCCCTTTTTGTAATATGATCTGGCTTATTCCTGCTGTCTTTAGCAGAGGCCCTCTGTGTGTCCCCAGAAGCAATCTTGCATACTTGGAATCATTGAGTGTATCTCCAGGAATAGGACTTTCTTCAGAGCCCTGCCTGAGGAACATGCATCCTTTTAGTGCTGGGCTGCCTTAACAGAGGAATAGAATCAAGATCACGTGAAGTGTTAATACCACTTTACAATGCCTTGGTAAGGCCACACTTGGAATACTGCATCCAGTTTTGGTCACCACGATGTAAAAAAGATGTTGAGACTCTAGAAAGAGTACAGAGAAGAGCAACAAAGATGATTAGGGGACTGGAGGCTAAAACATATAGGGAACGGTTGCTGGAATTGGGTATGTCTAGTTTAATGAAGAGAAGGACGAGGGGGGGACATGATAGCAGTGTTCCAATATCTCAGGGGCTGCCACAAAGAAGAGGGAGTCAAGCTATTTTCCAAGGCACCTGAAGGCAGGACAAGGAGCAACGGGTGGAAACTAATCAAGGAGAGAAGCAACCTAGAACTAAGAAATTTCCTGACAGTTAGAACAATTAACCAGTGGAACAACCTGCCTCCAGAAGCGGTGAATGCTCCAACAGTGGAAGTTTTTAAGAAGAGACTGGACAGCCATTTATCTGAAATAGTATAGGGTTTCCTGCCTGAGCAGGGGGTTGGACTAGATGACCTCCAAGGTACCTTTCAACTTTATCATCATCATCATTATTATTATTTAATGGAATTTCAGGGGTTAGCTAAAATCTTCCATATCAAATATGAGCTTCAGCCTCAGTGTGTGAATGAAGAACTGAAATGGGTGAACTATAGTCTTTTAGGTGAGAACTTGGATGAGAAGAATGCACCGAACCATTTGGAGAAGATGAAGACATGACCCTGAGGCTGGCATAGAAAGTTAATCAATTGAGAACCAGAAATAGCAATGGAATAGATGTTTTTAGGACAATAATACTTTACCAAAGAATCCTTATAAAAGAGATGGGGAACCCTGGACTTTCCAGATATCACTGAACTATAGCGTTCTATTACTTCAGCCAAAATAGCTAATGGTGAATGATGCTGGAAGTTGTTCAGTATATCTGGAGGGCTATTTTCCCTGCCATGCCCCTTAGGTCCTGGTTGTGCATGTTTTAAAAATAAAAACATAATTAACTCTTTGCAAGGGCACAGATGTAGTGTGCTACAGCAGGGGTGTCAAACTCGCAACGTCATGTGACGTGGCCGATGTATCGTGACTTTTTTCCCATTGCTAGCAATGGGGTGGGTGCGGTTTCGCACATGGCAGATCATTAAAGTCCTTTTATCATAGTTCTTGCCCTGAGTGCATATAGCATTTTCCAGAGTTACAGTAAAGTGAGATTTTACACATGTTTTGCTTGGTCAGCTGTGCTTTTTTTTTTTGTCACTATTCTCATTTTATCTTCTGACTCCTTTTTTTTTAAATACAGGTAGGAAATCTTAGCAAAATAATTGAAAAAATAAATGGGGTAGCTCGCTGCCCTTACGACCCCCGGCACAACTCAACAGCTGTGATCACATCCCAGGGAGAACTGTATGCTGCGACAGTCATTGACTTTTCTGGACGGGATCCAGCCATTTATCGCAGCCTTGGAAACATCCCACCTCTTAGAACAGCACAGTACAACTCTAAATGGCTTAACGGTAAGAACTCTTAGTGTAGTGAAAAGCATTTAGTTCAACTGGACAGTCTTAGAAAACTTTATTATTTCTCTTATCTGATAAAAATCCAGGCTGAATAGAACAGAAAGAAGCCTGCTCCCAGATTGAAGGTCGCTAGCACTGATAAAATGGAACAGAAGTAAGACCGATAGCCTGCAGGGCTTTATCTTTTCTTATTCTGAAAACTGATGCCCAGGGCAGATTCTGCCAGATATTCCATTTATGTTACTACAGCTACATAAACATGCCTATCGTTCTGCTTATATCCAACTGTTTCTTACATCAAATCATGTACTGTAACTTTAAAAACTTGATGACCCATGAAACCCATGTTTCTTGCACCAAAATGTCAGAATACCCAGTTTACCTTTCTATCAGGCAGAGATAAGAGGAGGCAAGAGCTTAGCTGCTTCCAACTGGTTGAATACTTTGTGTTATAGGGATGAAGTATTCCTTAGTTGTAAACCTATTCAAACAGAGGTGCACCATTATCTTTTTTTCAGGTAACCACATTTAGTTTTTGAGGAATATGCTGAGGCGACAAGCCAAGTAACGGTGTGTCAGACTAGTAGAAGCATGAAAACAGATCTCTTTTTATTTCAATTATGTATTTACTATAATTAATTTCCAGCCATATCTTTAAGAATGTTTTTCTTCACATTAAAAATTACAATTTGCTCATATAGTAATATTTGAAGCTGTGAGGGGTTACACCCAATAGTTGGGGGGGGGGGGTTGCAGTGAATGTCTATATGGCATCTCTGCTGAAGCCACAAAGCATTGGCTTTGCTATATTTTCCTTTAGTAAATCTGGTAATTGAAGCTCCTATACAGGACAGCTTAGTACTTTCGTGTTATGTGAAGTCCCAAAGGGAGGTTTTACAATTTGTACTCAAGCATTGCAGAATGGCTGCATTTTACTTGTTTACCCAAAACTCTTAGTTTTTGCTCACACAGATAGAATAATCTGTTTTGGCCCTTCAGCTTGGCCTTTTAAATCTCTCCAAGACTCTCCCATTGCTGCTGTAACCAGATCTTTTCATCTTGTTAATAGTTGTCCTTTTGTCCTCCATTCCACCTTTCTTAGCATTATTGACTGCTCAAGAGAGCTAGCTTTTTCCCATTATGTAGATCTTTAGTAGTTGATTGTTTCCTTGCAGACATTTCATTACAAAACTATGTAACATTGTCAGTGCTTGCAAGTATGAATTCAATTCCCTGTTTATAATACAGTAGCTTGCCTACCAGTGTTGGTGGGATGTGGTTTTCTCCCTAATAGTTCTTTGATTAGGGTATTGTTTTCTGCTCAGTTGTTTCTCTGGTGTTAATCCCTGCTTATCTAGGTGCAAGCTGTTGGAGAAGATTTATTCTATCTTTTTATTTCCTTAGCTTTTTTACTGTCTTTTTAATAGTATGTAAATACATGTGTCAATTGATTGTTGGTTTGTCTGAATGCAAGCTTCTAGGAATTCTCGTGTTCGTGTGTGTGTGTTTCTCTGTGTGTGTGTGCATTTGGTTTCGTCTAGACCAGGGGTAGGCAACCTCAGTTCTTTTATGACCCATGGACTTCAACTCCCAGCTGACTCAGGAATTCTGGAAGTTGAAGTCCATGAGTCATAAAAGAACCGAGGTTGCCTATCCCTGGTCTAGAAGGCTCACAGTTTCCCAGGAGTTTGATAGAAGGGACCTGGAGTATGCCTTCACTACTAAATCTGATAGAACTAAAATCTTCCACTAAAATTTAGTTGCTCCAGATTTTAATGGAAGCAACACCTTCCCAGTGATTTTACATAGTTATATGACAAAGCTAGTACCAATCACGCTCTTTTCCCACGCCCTTTAGAAATAAGGATATCTGTTCTCCATAGTGCCACAGTGGGCTCTTCTGCATGGCATGGGCATTTGTCATGTATCCCTAATTTAAAATACTGTTTATATCCTAAAGTTTCCATGCTGTCTTGGCTTTTTAAAGTTTTTGCCCTCTTTTCATGAAGACTTATTAAATTTAACATGAAACTTTTTGTATTTGATGTGAAGTTTATATAATATCAGAGAAGTTTCTTTCATTTGACATGATATCAATATGCAACATTTTTCAAGCATTGTTAATGTGTTTGC
The DNA here is from genome assembly GCF_001527695.2 of Protobothrops mucrosquamatus. Taxonomy (NCBI): domain Eukaryota; kingdom Metazoa; phylum Chordata; class Lepidosauria; order Squamata; family Viperidae; genus Protobothrops; species Protobothrops mucrosquamatus. The sequence continues at coordinate 66,511 of NW_015387083.1, forward strand.
ACAATTGGTTAACTTTTTTGTGCTCTTCATTTAATAAATTTATAATACGCTTCTCTTTACATTTGGGAACACTGTATTTTAAATATGGATGAGAAAGCTAAGAAAAGGGGTTTTTTTTCTAAAATTTTAAGTGGGTACCTAGTTTCCATTGCTATGGCACATACACTTGCCAACTAGCAGATACAAATTCAGAATTCTTATCCCTTTCTTAACTATTCTTACTTAACTATTCCATTAAAAGTTGACTCAGGCAAAAAAAGTTTTACAGGGCTTCTCAGGGTTAGACTTTAACAAAATCTCTAGGGAACATCCATTCCTTAGGTATAGGTGGCTGTTAAGAATGCCATTGTGTCTATTTTGTGAAAGTACAGTCCCCTTACTGAATCTTCAAGATTGTGCTGTATTGTGAAAGACAATTCATAATGGCAGTTTCAGAATGACAGCTCTGACTCAGGCAACTTCATCTGACTCTAAGAATTACTTTTTTTTTTTAAAGAACATTTCCAAGTGTTTGGAAACAATTCCAGTGGGAAAGAGAGGAACTGGGTTTGCTGTACTCTTTGGCTGACTTATTCACTCAACTAACAAAGTCCTCTGGGTACTTTTTAAGACTGAGATGTTTTTTTAAAAAAACTTCCGGTTTCTTTTCCACCACTTTGGCCAATGTAATTTTCCTCCATCTTTTCTGGTTGCTTTTTGGCTCAGGTTATGGAGATTTGCATTTGAACAGTTTAATTTTGTTTTTCTTGAAAGAAAAAATAATCAACCATCTTATCATTTCTAATATCAAATAATTACTTATTTGATCTCCTCTGCATTTGGGATCATTCCCCAAAAGACTTACTTCAGACCTATGCTATCACCTTTCTGTTGAATTCTGCAGGCCCAAATTATTCAATAATGAAAAGACTCCTGAGACCATTTTTTTTTTTGGCAATTAGGGAAAACTGTGCCATGGTAAATGTCTACGGAGATTCTCAGTCATTCAGGTCATGGTTGTCCCAAAAGTTAAGGAAATGATTGGTCCATTAGTGGAGGAAAGTGGCAAGAAGGTGACAAGCAACAGGAAGAAAGCAGAACTACTCAACTCATTTTTTGCATCCGTCTTTACACAAAGGGAAAAAACAGTCCAACCTATCAAAAACAGTACTGTAAAAACAGAATAGAAACACAAATTAAGATAGGCAAGAAAATGGCAAGTGAGCACCTGCCCAGCCTAGACGAGTTCAAATCACCAGGACCAGATGGATTATACCCCAAGGTTCTCAAGGAACTGGCAGATTTGATCCCAGAACCACTGAACTATATTTTTCAAAGATCCTGGAGCACTAGGGAACAACCAGAGGACTGGAAAAGAGCTGATATAGTTCCCATCATCAAAAAAAGAAAAAAAATGGATCCAGGAAATTACAGACCTATCAGCCTGACCTCAATACCTGGGAAGATTCTGGAAAAAATAATTAAACAACGTATCAGCGAACACCTAGGGGCAAACAAAGTCATTACCAAAAGCTAACATGGGTTTGTCAAAAACAGATCACGCCAGACAAATCTTATTGCATTCTTTGACCAAGTGACAAAATTAGTGGATCAGAGGAATGCTGTGGATATAATTTACTTGGACTTCAGTAAGGCATTTGATAAAGTAGATCACAACCTATACTTGATAAGATAGAAAAATGTGGGTTAGACAGCATCACCACCAGATGGATTCATAGCTGGCTGACCGGCCGTACTCAGCATGTGGTCCTCAATGGAACTGCATCTACATGGAGGGAAGTGTGTAGTGGGATGCCCTAGGGCTCTATTCTAGGCCCAGTGCTCTTCAACATCTTCATCAACGATCTGGACGAGGGGATAGATGGGGAACTCATCAAATTTGCAGACAACACCAAGCTGGCAGGAATAGCCAACACTCCAGAAGACAGGCTTAAGATGCAGGAGAACCTGGACAGACTTGAATACTGGGTGTTATCTAACAAAATTAAATTCAGTGGTGAAAAAAGTAAGGTTCTACATTTAGGCAAGAAAAACCAAATGTACAGGTATAGTATAGGGGGTACCCTGCTCAATAGTAGTAACTGTGAGAGGGATCTTGGAATCCTAGTGGACAATCACTTAAATATGAGCCAGCAGTGTGCTGCAGCTGCCAAAAAAGCCAACACAGTGCTAGACTGCATTAACAGAGGGATCGAATCAAGATCACGTGAAGTATTAATACCACTTTACAATGTCTTGGTAAGGCCACACTTGGAATACTGCATCCAGTTTTGGTCACCACGATGTAAAAAATATGTTGAGACTCTAGAAAAAGTACAGAGAAGAGTAACAAAGATGATTAGGGAACTGGAGGCTAAAACATATAAGGAACGGTTGCTGGAATTCAGTATGTCTAGTTTAATGAAGAGAAGGACGAGGGGGGACATGATAGCAGTGTTCCAATATCTCGGGCTGCCACAAAGAAGAGGGAGTGAAGCTATTTTCCAAAGCACCCGAAGGCAAGACAAGAAGCAACGGATGGAAACTAATCAAGAAGAGAAGCAACCTAGAACTAAGGAGAAACTTCCTGACAGTTAGAACAATTAACTAGTGGAACAACCTGCCTCCAGAAGCTATGAATGCTCCAACACTGGAAGTTTTTAAGAAGAGGCTGGACAGTCATTTGTCTAAAATGCTATAGGGTTTCCTGCCTGAGCAGGGGATTGGACTAGATGACCTCCAAGGTTCCTTCCAACTTTATTATTATTATTATTATTGATGATCATTGCACAGTCAGCCAGATGTTCAGACTGGGTTTGGCATTTTGTCTACCTATCGAGTCCTTACCAAGGACCTGGGATAGGCAGATGTGGATGTTTGATGGTATTACAGATATCGTTGCAGGATGGAAGCAGTTCCTAGTAAGGCCGCCTTTTGCAATTGACTAATGGCGAATTTGTCAATGCCAGTGGTGTTCAAGTGGTGCTCCAGTTGTTTTGGGATTTCACCCAAGGTGCCTATTACTATTGGTACTATCCTTGCTTGCTTTTGCCACAGTCTTTCTATTTCTATTTGTAGGTCTTTGTATTTTGTTATCTCCTCCAGTTTTTTCTTGTCTATTCTGCTGTCTCCGGGCACTGCCACGTCCACTATCCAGACTTTTTTGTCTTTCTTATTGACAGTTGTTAAGTCCGGGGTGTTATGTTGCAGGTGCTTTTTTGTTTGAATTCTGAAGTCCCAGAGCAGTTTAATTTTATCATTTTCTATGACTTTCTCTATTTTATGATCCCACCAGTTTTTGCTTACAGGCAAATGATATCTTTTGCAGATCTTCCAATGCACCATTGTTGCTGCTTTGTCATGCCGCTGCTTGTAGTCAGTCTGTGCGATCTTCTTGCAGCAGCTTACCAGGTGGTCCACTGTTTCTTCAGCTTCTTTGCAAGGTGGCACTTACTGTCTGTTGCTGTCTTCTCAATTTTGACTTTATATGCATTTGTCATTAAGACTTGGTCTTGTGCAGTCAGAATTAGTCCCTCGGTCTCTTTCTTCAATTTTCCTGCTCTTAGCCATTGCCAGGTCTTGTTATTATCTGCTTTCCCAGCTATTTTTTTTAATGTACTGGCCATGTAGTGCTTTGTCTTCCCATGCCTCTGTTCTGTTCTTCATTTCGTCTTTCTTGTAGGCCAGTTTGGTCTCTCCAGTAGTCAGTAAGCCTTCCTGATATACTAATTTCAGTTTGTTTGTTTGTTTGTTGTTGTTGTTATTATTATTATTATTGTTGTTGTTATTATTATTATTATTATGCAACTGGACTTTCTTTTTTTCTTGAAGATGTTTCGCTTCTCATCTAAGAAGCTTCTTCAGCTCTTGGTTGAAGAGCTGAAGAAGCTTCTTGAATGAAAAGCGAAACATCTCCAAGGGGAAAAAAAAAACACAAAGTCCAGTTGCCTTTTAAAAAGCACTTTTGGTGCAGGTCCCTGGGATATGGGAGAATCAATGCAAATAGATTTAATGATGAAAGTGAGGTATTGCTGCTTATTGGAGGTAGCTGATTGCAAGCAAAAGAGTAAAATAACCCTAGAATGAAGATGCACTTGGCGGCAGGCTATTAGCGTATATTCACATTTGAAAAATGGTATGTCTCGTGTATGGTTAGCTGAAGGAATCTTGCAAAATGCCTTAAAATACTTGCTTGTTGTGTTTAACAGGGCTGTTCAGTTTAATGGCTGTTCATTTAATCAATTAGCTGACTGAAAAGCAATATTGAAACACTTAGTATGATGGGCCTCCCTCTGAGGCTTGCACTGTAGGAACCTTTCTCCTTTTGAAAGTGTACTTGAACTCTAGTGAACAACAATGTCACATAGCTCTTCACATCTCCAGGGAATTTCTGTGCATCATCATTAACTACAAAAACCAACAGGCAAACAAGTAATGCTACTTGTGTTTGTTGCTTCTGTTCCCTTTCACCGTTCTGTTGGCCCTGAGGCAGCTGCCTGTGTGGTTGGGGCTATGATCTCCAGCAGATTTACTTAAGATGCTCACCTGGCACCTACGCCAAGACACGGAGAATGGTGGTCCAGGAAGAAATAGGTACTGCATGAGCTAGTCCCAGATAAGAAGTATAACTGAGGATTAATTTCACAAAGTTGTCTTTTAAACTACCACTTCATAATTGTGGGCTAGTGAATGTCTAGATGTAGACAGCCACAGATGTGACCTTGGAGGAAACGTGCCAGAATGGTTACAGAAGCAAAAACACATCCTTTAAGCACAAAAAATAAGGAATGCATACAAAAGAAATTCAAATTGGCTCCATCTTAACTTTCAAGGGTACAAGAGGAAGAGAGGGGAAAACACAATCAGACTTTCTACGGCCTGTATTAATACAAGTAATCCTTGACTTGCAACAATTCATTTAGTGACTGTTCAAAGTTTCAACAGCACTAGAAAAAAAGTAACTTATGACCATTTTTCACATTTATTGACCGTTGCAGCATCCCCATGGTCACATGATCAAAATTCAGACTCTTGGCAACTGACTCATATTTATGATCATGGGGTCATGTGATCCCCTTTTGCAACCTTCTGACAAGCATAGCCAATGAGAAAGTCAGATTCACTTAACAGCTGTGGCAAGAAAGGTCATAAAATGGAGCAACATTCACTTAAATGTCTCACTTAACAACATAAATTTTGGGCCCAAAATTGTGGTTGTAAGTAGAGGACTACCTGTAAAGGAGACTTCCAGTCAAACTTGTAGAGTCTGTTTCTTGACCTGATCTACCTCACAGGCTGACACTAAGCCTCAAGTTCCTTTGTTGTGGAAGAAGACTTGGGCTGGCAGTTCATTCTTATGAAAAAAAAGTTAACATCTGTTCACTTCAATTGAAATTGAGTCCATAATCAGAATTGCCAGATGACAAACCTTAAGTATTTTCAGATAAATTCAGATGTGTGTGTGTGTATGTGTGTGTGCGTGCGCGCACATGTGTGTGCCTTCAAATAAGTGTTGATTCCTGAAATTTCTTGGACAAATCCCTGCATTTTTTTTGTCAAAATTTTTCAAAAGTGATTTGCCCTTGCCTTCTTCCTAGGGCTGAGGGAGAGTGACTGGCCCAAGGTCACCTAGCTGGATTTGTGCCTAAGGCAGAGCTAGAAATCCCATTTTCTAACCTGGTGCCTTCATCATTACACCAAATTGGCTCAAATCCAGTTCTAGCTACATGGAAAATTTGGGTGTTTTATTTTTTCAGAGATAGGAATATAAGAGCAATTCCAAGGTTTTGAGAATGACCTATATAGGGTACATGGGTGGCAACTGCAAAAACCTTAAGAAAAGACAATGTTCTTCCCAGTAGTTGAATCACAGTTATTGTCTGGACATTGTGACTGTATGTGGATGGGCAGCTTGTTTATTTTAACCTATAGAAGTTAATGTTCCTTTTGTTGATTCTTCCCCTTTGGCTACTTGAAAGTATTTCTGTACTTTGTCATTATAACAGCTTATAAAATTTAGGTCGATCTTCCCACAAGTCAGATGAGCATGTACAGACATTCAGAATCTGGGGAACAATAGGTTAAAAAAAAATCACACTGCTGAATACTACTTCTCCACAAAAGAGAAAGAAATAAAGAGAGAGAGAGAGAGAGAGAGAAGAAAGAAAGAAAGATAGAAAGAAAGAAAGAAAGAAAGAAAGAAAGAAAGAAAGAAAGAAAGAGCAAGCCCATTATTTATGAAAGACATGGTATCTGAAGAGTTTTAATCAGGGCTAATACTTGAATAAACTCTTGAATTGATAATAATGAATACATGATGTAAACCTTATAAATTAAAAAAAATCTGAAACAAGCAGAATAATTCGGTTCAGAATAATTTGATTGTGCATAAATATTTTCAGTATTTTTCCTTTCCTTAGGTAATGCATAAAATTTGGTGAGCATACTGTAATTTTTAAAAAGTATACTGTCATCCACGTATCCCATCACACATAAATCCTCAACCTAATGATTTAAAAATGAATGTACAACTCAACTCCATGAGAAAAAAAACCCCAAAGAGCGAAAATAACAGTGAGATTATATATGTTCTGCCTTTATGTTTTGATACTGATGGCTTATTTATAACATGTAACTTATCTCTCGATGCTGAGGAATCAATTATTGATGTGCTTTTAAGAATCAGACCATAACTTGCTTGTGTTTCTTAGATGTTCTGAAAAAGATCTGTTTTTCTCCTTCACGTCTCTTGTGAGCATTTGTTCTTACTTCGTATGGAAAGCTCAATTTCTTAATGTATTTCTCACTGTGTTTTATGGTTTAATTTTTCTCCAGAGCCCAACTTCATTGCTGCCTATGACATTGGTTTGTTCACTTACTTCTTTTTCCGTGAGAATGCTGTAGAGCATGACTGTGGAAAAACAGTCTACTCTCGGGTGGCCAGAGTTTGTAAAAATGACGTTGGGGGCAGATTTTTGTTGGAAGATACATGGACAACTTTCATGAAGGCTCGGTTGAATTGTTCCCGTTCTGGAGAAATCCCTTTTTACTACAATGAACTGCAAAGCACATTTTATCTTCCTGAACAGGATTTGATCTATGGAGTATTCACAACCAATGTGTGAGTTTCTTATTTCTTTTGTGTTCCCACTCAGTTGTCTTTAATGCTTTGTTGTTGTTTTTTCTATAATGCTATATTTATTTTAAGAAGTCAAGGATTTTTTTCTCCCTAAACAATTACCTTCAAACTGCCTGTGTGTGTGTGTGAGAGAGAGAGAGGTGGGGGTGGGGTGGGTCAATTGTCTTATATTTGCTGTGCCAATATCTTCAAATATCCCTTGCTGAAATGCATGGGTACCTGCAGAATAATCTAAAGATAAGCTGCGGCTTAAGAGGGCTTCCTTGCTCAGTGAATGTAGCCCTTTCTGTAACATCTAAACAGGGCTTGGATGGGCTGGTTGCAATTACTGCGGGTAAATTAAAAAATAAAGTCATTGGAGGAAGTTGGTAAAATGCCTAATGAGAATGTCTACATACTAGTAAAACTTTTCCTTCTATATCTTTTACCTGGGCGAAATGGTGCATCATAGGGCAGCAATTTTTGAACTACAGTACCTCAAATGGACTAACTCTGTAAGGGAGTTGGGAGGTTTCACGATCTGATAAATAAGTAAACTTACAGCATGAATCCAAAATCCGGAACACGTGACTCCTGAGGGAATGAAATTTGAGGAAGTTGTGGCTGCTAGTCAGGTGTTCCTCATTTTCAGTGTTCCAGGACAGTTTCCCAGACACTCGCACAATCCCTTGATTCCCTCCCCACACAGCAGCAGGAAGTGAGAAGAGAGGGAGGGAGAGAAAAACAGAGCGGAAGGACCCCTGCACACCCTTCTTGAGTCAATGCCACCTCCCATGTACCTTCCCCAACTCATGTACCACTTGCACACTTCCATGTACCCTCCCTGACTTGCACTGCCTCCCAATCTGTGTGGCACCTCCTGCACATGCTCATATAGCACTCCTGATCCTCCTGTCCCCCTGCATGCCTTCCTTAACCCATGCAGCACCTCTTATGCATCCCAATGCACCATTCTCAACCCATGCCGCTTCGTCTTCCCTGATCTGTGCAGAAGCTCTTGCACACTTCTGTACACCATTCCCAACCCGTGTCACTTACCTCAGTGCCCGTCCTGACTTGCATAGCACCTCTCATAGATCCCTAAGTACATTTCCCAACCCATATTTCCACCCACACCTTCACTCCCACCTCTAGCCAGCAGCAGCCACTTGCCTGCCTGTTGACCTTGGACTTGGAACTTGCTGCTGGCTTCCTCACTGACTTTCTCCATGCAAGCTTCCCATAAGCAAAATAAATCCCAGCAGGAATTTGAGGTAGGGAGGGAAGCTTCTTGCTGTGGGTAATCCCAAATTCATGAACCTTGGTTTTTCCGAAGGAATGAAATTGGAAATTGTAGTCTGATTTATTTGTGAATGACTCCAAAATAAGCTCTGGCTGATATGGAGAAGCACAAAGCTTGTTCATATCTTGGTGTATTAAATTGAGGTATGATTAGCTGGAAAGGATTCTTATTTGGTAACTATCCAGAGTGGATATCTCTGATGAATCAGAGAACAGTGTGTTTCTTTCATTGTTCAGTGTATATATATATGTATTTTTCTCCATCTCACCCTTAATTGTTTACAGTGCACTCTTGGTAGTAGAAAACAGGAGCTTACTGTATATGCAATTATATTTTATATTTTTCTTTAACCTGAGAAGAAAAAAAAAACATTAGACAACACCTTCAGAACTGAATAGACAAATTATTATTGATAATAGTTGAAGTTAGATCAAATAAGAATGTTGTGCTGTGACATAATGTTCTTTCAAATATTCAGAGAAGAAAAACTGTTCCAATTTGTCAGTCATCTAGACAAACAATGGTAATTATTCTTTTAACTTTTATCAGGACTTGTGTCATGCTTGTGCTTTCTGCATATAAATTAAACCTTGTGTTCACTCCAGTAATATGATTGATACATTAAAGGTGCCTTATTTGTATCTTAAAGCATACTTGCTTTTCAAGAAGGAGGAAAATATATCTATACTCACAAATCTTGAAGCTTTCGCTTAATGAGGTCAGTAGCAATTTCCAAACAAAAGCAAAAGCAAAGCCCCAAGGCTTCAGCCAATTTGGCGCTCTTTATTGTGGAGAAATGTGTTATATTCCAATTTATTGTATATTCTTGCATAATACAGAGCTAGGTCAGCAGGAAAAAAAGGTATTTAGGGAACTAACATATGAAATATTTAAGCAGTTGTTATTGAAGTTTCCAGATGGGTCACTGAAAAACATTTACAAGCTTTTGGATATGATATGTTTTCTCTCATTGGCCTATTAATGATTGGCGGGCCAGAAAATACAGAGCCAGTCTGCCTTTTAAATGAAATGGTGACCAAATATACCCATAAATGCTGGAGAGGGACATGCCGTGGTTTTTCGCATGTCTATTGCTTTCCCAACAACCTGCCACTCTCATCTAGTGTGCCAATTCTTCAGAGACCCATATGACACAAATGTGATTATACAGTGGACAAAATGTAATAATAGTATATCAGAAAAGTCTTTCTTGGATTTCCTCTATATGTTTAGAGCTTTCTCGCTTCTTGGATTTCCTCTATATGCTTAGAGTTTTCTCGCTTCTGACTTCATTCTCAGAGCATTTCTTTACAATAACATTTTGCAAAATGGATTGCAAAATAAGTTAACTTGGGGCCAGGGCATTGCCTGCCTAGCTCTCTATTTATACAGCATTAGCCAGTTGTCAGTTTCATATCAAGAGTCACCTTGTAGGGGAGATGGGCGGCATACAAAATTAATAAATAAATAAAATAAATTCAATTAAGAGAATTCTGAGTGAGTTTCTGTATTGAAGGGGAGTGATTTAGAGCAGTGTTTTTCAGCCTCAGCAACACGAAGATGTGTGGACTTCAGCTCCTAGAATCCCTCAGCCAGCATGCTATTTCAATGAACATGGACTCAATGAACAATGAACATACATCCAGCATGCTGGCTGGGGGATTCTGGGTATTGATGTCCACAAGTCTTCAGGTTGCTGAGGTTGATTTATAGCCATTACATAGAGTCGGAAAATGCAATTTTTCATGGCAAGGGATCACATTTACTTTTTGAAAGGCATGCTGATTTCTAAAAAGTTATCTCTAAAACTGTTTCCCCCAAAGAGTGGTAGCAGGGCTAGGATAAAAACCACAGTTGATTTCCTTCCCATTTGAATTTTGATGAAATTATAGGATAACTCTTTATGTATTTAATCAGTGTTCTCTGTCATTTTAACAAAGCATTTCTTCAGAACGTTCTCAGTCTCGAGAGGCTGCAGGCACAGTTTGTGGAAGCAAAGTACTGCCCAGGTTGATTTTAGAGGGCAAAAGTTTAGCTACTTACATGTTAATATAGCAGCTGCTGCCATCCTTGCTCTTCACTATTCATAATCTTAGTATATCTAGGAAAATGGTTCTTTGTGAGCTGGGAAACTAAATTATATGGAGAGACCACATTTCAGGTGATTTGCTCAAGAAGTGTAGTTGCCTAAAGATGTTGAGAATCCTGAGAACAGAATCTTCCTCACTCCGAGTATGTGCACTGCTTATGGTTCCCTAAGACAATGGTAGTACTGAAAAAAAAACCAGATGCCAACAACCAGAGCATAGAACAACTCAAAGAAGTAGTGGAAGATGTGGAGAGAGCTGGCCCATAGAATCTCCAAGAGTCAGACACAAATGAATGGATAACATCATCATCATTGTTAAAAAAGCAAATATTTTAATCATAATAATGCTTAGCCACTCAGTAAGATGGTTTGGAATGCTTTGCATACTGTAACACTACAGTACTTTTATACTTCAGTGTGTCTTTGTCACATGAAATTTTGGAATGTTTGAATCAGCGGAATATCTGTTTCTGAATCAGTTGTTTTCCGGTAGGCATCCTTGTTTATTGTTCAAGCTCCAGTTCTGCATTTTACAGCCCACAACTGCTGTGCATGCTGACAGAGTTGTCACTCGGCCCAATATGCCAGATCCAAAGACATAAAACTGTTGAATCATCCAAACATGAACTTCTGCTATGAAATTTGCTGCAAAACATTCAGTGGTTTGCTTTAGAAACCCCACTCCAGCCTCTAACCTTGCAAAGTTTTTTTTTTTAGACTATTATTTTGCATCTCCTCTTGTGCCTGAAGGCATTAGGTTGTCATTTGTCATTAGCGTTGTCTAAAGAACGGCCTTCTGTGAACATGCAACATGTCAGTAACACTTAGGCTGGAATGAAGAGAGGTTCATCATCATGCAGTGCTTTGAAAAGTTCACAGCCAACTGCTGCATTGCTCAATGGAATGGGAGGATGTCTGGGAGAGGAAAGCAAGCCTGCAGACTTACTCTTTTAGCAGCTGCTTTTGCTTTGGCAAGAAAAAAAAAAGGGAATCTTCTGTTCAGGTACAGATCAAGAAAGTTCTTAAGGTGTTTTGATGATCCTGGAGGAGTCTTCCTAAAAAAGTGTGGTCTAACCCCTTTGAGATGAATGTTAGACTCATAAGCCGTTCCTGCAGCGCATGCTGGATGTTGCTAGGATACTAATTCAAACATCACACAAACTGCATTCATGCTTCTTAACAGGGGTAAAGAATAATAGCAATGGATGTTTACATTGTTCCCCCATTTCATAGGATCTCTTTCTCTTTCCTTTTGACAGGACCAGGAGGGTCCTTTTTAAATATTTTGCCCAAATACTTGTTTCCTGCGTAAAATCTCACAACCTGGAATGCAGTTGTTCCCAGTAGTAAAACATTACCAGTTTAGTAAAAATTTGTTCTTTTCATAGAAGTCCGAATTATTTCCAGTAGCGACACAATATGAAAAGCAATCATTCAGATATTTGCACAGCAGGATGGCATGCTGTTTTGTGCTGTTTTGAAAGGGCCTTCTGTATTTTTAGACACTTTTTGAAAACTATTTTGAACTCCACGATTCCTCCTTGTCCTCCTTTTCCCTACTACTTAAAATAACACTGAAATGTTTTGAATCCTCAGTTCGGCTCTACAAGTCCTTTGTCTTAAACTGATACTCTCCAAATTATAAAATCTCAGTGTCAGCTCTTTTGTAGATTGCATTTGAATAAGGATAGCATATCTCAAATACATTGAAAAGAGAGAATGAAGAGAATATTATGTAGAAAAGTAAAACAGACCCAGCACAATTGAAAACTTATGTCAAATATTTTGTTTGGCTTTCTCACCTACACTTGTATTTCAGCTGTTAGTTCCAATCTATTCTTAAACCTCAAAAATGCACTTACATATTGTAATGGCTAAGTGGTTTCCTTTTCCAACTATTAATCTGATAATGATTGACATGTGCATTAAACAAAGACCACAAAAAAGTGACTGCACTTCTTGATTTTAATGAATCGACATTAAGGGAAACTGAAGGCATATACCTGGAGATATAAATATATTGTGAAAAGCATCATTTCTTTAAAGGGTTGCTACTCCTTTTAGTTAGCAAAGGAAGAAGTGAGGCTCTGTAGGGATTTTGTTTTGAAGTCATTTGGATATTGAAAAATCTGTACCAGAAACTTTTTGAATGTACAAAATATAAAGGAACATTTAGTGAATAATGGATAACCTGGGAATAATCAAAACAATGTTTTAGGAGACTTGGTATCCAATAAGGCTTTGCTAAGATTTGGTTTGCTTCAGAGTTCTGCTTCAGTAGATCATATTCTAGGTCTTTGGCATGTGTTCAGCTGCTTCTTCCCAAAAGTTACCTATTCTGAAGTTCTGATAGATAACTACAATATTAGGTAAAAGATTAGACAAGTTCTGATTTCCCTATTCTTGACATGTCTTGAGCCTCTTATGCAAATAGAATGGCTACTTTAATAGATGTGGCTGGACTTCGTCAGAGGGTGAATTAATATCTTGCAGTGGAACCTGTGGAGCTTAAAATTAAATCTCACCTTGAAAAATAAACTAGAGGTTTAAAAATTAAGCCCACTTACCACCAGTCAGGATTGATGGGGTATCAGTATTAATGTTCCTTGTGAATTAAACTGTGTGTGACTTTCCGTGTCAAAATTGCTTTTCCCAGTCTTAAATCACATGAGGTGTTCAAGAGGGACTTTTCAACATTTCCTAATTGTCACCTCATCCATGTAGATTCTTTTCATCCCTTCTGAGGCCTGTAGCCTTGTGTGCTGCTTCTTGGCAATCTATGTGCCATTTATTTTTCTGAGATTTGATGTCTGTTATGATGAAAGTGTCAGTGCTCCAAAGATTAAATTGATTTTCTTCCTTTCTCTTCCCTTCTGTCCTTGTGTCTAGAAACAGTATTGCTGCTTCAGCAGTGTGTGCCTTCAATCTCAGTGCTATTACACAAGCCTTTAATGGACCTTTCCGTTACCAGGAGAATCCAAGATCTGCATGGCTCCCAACAATCAACCCAATTCCAAATTTTCAGGTATTTTAGGACAATTTCAACTCACTCAGAACTTCTTCTGTTTCATCTGTGGTAAAACATTGTAATCAATCAGTCTTTTATGTTGACTAGTGTTTCAAGTTTGGACATAAAGAATTTAAATTTATGTGGGTAGGTGGCATGTGTGAATTAGCGGATAGGAACAGAAGCCTTGATCTGACTGTATATAAAAGAGTAATAGAGTGATGCTATTTGTGTCATTTCTTTGCTTAATATAGCCAGGAAGAAGGATTACAGGAGATATTATTCACTTATGTATCTATTTATCTGTTAGGTTTATATCTCCTTTTTCTTTAGGAGTTTGAGCTGACATAAACAGGATTCCCAGTTCTATTTTCATTTCCATAACATTACTTTGAAGCTGATTAAATATAAAGATAGTGGCTAGCCAAAAGTCATCCAGTGATCTTTGACAGTCAAGTGTAGGCTTCAGTTTCGCAATCTCAAATCTTACAATGACACCTAAATGTTTTAGCAGTAAGGAAAGATATACATTATTTTCCCATGTTAGCATTGTCCATCTCCAAGATTATATTTTTTTGACAGTAAACCTTCAATTCTATTCAGTACAATACAATTCAGTTTATTGGATATGGAGGCTGCCTGACTCCCAAAGATTTGGGGCAATTTACAATATTTAAAAGACCGCATAATTGAAAAGGGAGCATGACCACCTATACAAAAACACATAAATGGCCTATAGGAAAAAAATTGCCATCACAGTTTTGTTCTATAAACAGTCTAACCCCAGGCTAGGAACAAAGCCAGGTATTTCTTCTTTCGTGTCTAGATCAAACTTTAAACTTCCAGAATAAAGCCACCTTTGTCATTGGCCAAAAATAAGTCATTATTAGTACATGTTTCTGGTAGCAGCCAACATACCAGCAGATGGGCCGGGCTCTGTGTCTCTCCACATTCACATAGCCTGTTGTTATCCACTAAAAATCTCCACTTGAGCATATCGGTTGTATATTTAGGCATTCCAACTCTCAATCTATTTCAGGGTCCTCCAGGTAGTATAAGGGAGGTCAGCCATATCCTCCTTTAATGTTATTCCTTGCTTGATAGTCTCCTTCCTCCATCTTTTAAGTCAGTTTTGACAAAGCCAGGTTTTAAGAGACTTCAAGAGTGGAAACCATGTTTATCTTCAGAGGCTGCTGTTCCAAAGAGTTTCCTCAGCTCTGTGATATGACTATTTAATTGAAGTGACCAAGTGTCTATCCATTCTGCCTACTTGTACCACTGTATTGTATTTATCAGGTCACTTTGCATATGTGAGGATTCTGGTAACTCAGCGTTGCCAGTTATTGCCAAGGTTGTGTTTCAGCAGAAGACCCACAGCTGACCTGTTATCAACTGTGTGCTTGCTGCTCTATCCCTACCTGCTGCCTGCCTTTGTGGAAGGTGGCTGCAGACAATAGCTTGTTGATTCCATTCCTGTTTTTTATGCTAGATACCTGTCAGATACCAGTTCACTGGAGGTGTGTTATGTTACATGCTCCCAACTTAAGTAGCATTGAGGAATATTTTGGACATTCTGTAGTCCTTTTAAAAGAATAAAATTTGCACTGCAAAAGAAGTATGAGAAGATTACAAAGCCAAGGTGGGAATCTTATAAAAAAGAATGTAATAATAGTAGGTAACAGGAATTTTTTTTTTAAAAAAATAGAGAATGTTTCAAGTAGAGAAGAAACAGAAGGTCAATGAAGCCTTCAGGAGATAGCAAAGATAATATACTGGCTGGAAAAAAATTATTGGAGAAAAAATTAATTCCTCACATGCTTTCAAGCAGGACATTTAATATAAAAATGTGAGCAGTTGAAAAATGCACAAGCAATATTTATGTGTGTGTGTGTGTGTGTGTGTGTGTGTGTTCTTCAGAGATGAGATATGTAGGATAAGGAGATTAGGGATAACACTTCATAAACAAAAGGTACTTACAAATGAGTGACAGAACAATTTATTCAAGAATATTTTAGGTAAACTTTAAAATAATTGAGTTAAATAATACGAGACTAAATACCTTTGTTCCTTTCTTTTTGTGTTCCTTTCAGTGTGGAGTACTGAATGATGATGGCCCCAATGAGAATCTAACAGAAAGGATCCTGCAGGATGCTCAGCGCTTGTTCCTAATGAATGATGTGGTGCAACCTGTCTCTGTGGATCCATATGTTACTCAGGACAACATCCGTTTTTCCAAATTGGTGGTTGACATTGTTCAGGGCAAGGATACACTCTATCATGTGATGTACATTGGGACAGGTGAGTGTGCTTCGTACCAGAGGAACTTTTCTTATCTTCCATTGGTTCAGTTGATCATCTAAATTCTACACTGAGGGTTTTCAACAATAAAAATGCTGTGAAAATTGACCTTTTGTTATATCAATATCAATAGCACTTAGACTTATATACCACTTGGCAGTGGTTTACAGAGTCAGCCTATTGCCCTCAACAATCTGGGTCCTCATTTTACCGATCTCGGAAGGCTGAATCAACCTTGAGCCAGTCAGGATTGAACAGGGCTGACTTAGCCTGCAATACTGCATTCTAACCACTGTGCCACCCCAGCTCCTATGAATATGAGTACTAGCCTTAGGAGTAGGATATAAACCAAACAAGAATAAGAGCTGATTTTAAGAAGCAATGAATCCTGAATGCAACATATAACTTTAGTATAACAGTTACCCAGGATTCTAGGGACCTTATTTTTTAGATTATTTAGATCACCTTTTGTGACCTTCTGACAAACAAAGTCAACGGGGAAGCCAGACATGTTTAACAACCAGGTTACTAACTTATCAACTGCAGTGATTCACTTAACAACTGTGGCAAGAAAGGTCGTAAAATGGGACAAAACTCAGTTAACAAATGTCTCACTTAACAACAGAAATTGTGGTCGTAAGTTGAGGACTACCTGTATATAGTAAGAGGATGTCTGATGGATTATTGTAATAGTAGTAGTAGCAAGTAGTTACACTTGCCTCATTGTATTAAGCTGTCTCATGAAGTAGTATGGATATCCCCCCCCGCCCCTTCCTTCATGGATATCTTCAGGTAGAGGCTGGATAGCTATCAGTCCAAAAGTTATAGCAGATCCTGTATCAAGCAGGGATTGAATCCGGGTTCCCCCCTTTCACTGCATCTGTGATTCATTTCCACCAAACTGTATGGTTGTATTCCTGCAGTTTAGCTTGTCCCATTTTTTCATTTCTAGCCTCCCTTTTGAAAGAAATACACCTCCCCAAAAGTAAGTAGAGCCTTTACCAAAGGTTAATGGAGAAGAGACCCACTATAAAAAAAAACAGACTCACCTAATATTTTCCCAAATGGGATTTTTATGAATAACAAATGTTTTCTGAATAAAGGTTCGATTTTAGAAGAGATAGCAAATAGATAGCAAGGTATTTACAGTGTAAATATCTCTATGTTATCAGCTTTCTTGTACATACACCCAGGCTCTCAGATAAGGAATATTAAATTGCTTTGCCCTTAACAATTTAGGTAAAGCATAGACAGTTTATAGATTGTAAGAAGCATATTTGTGCTATTAGGAATATAGGAACTAAGGTAACATTTTGGTGATTTTTCAGTGTTCAACAGTTGGTAGAAACTTAATTCATTAGTCATACTGGCTGAGGCTTTGGGAATTTTAATTCAAAATACATATAGAGCACTAAATTGCCTGGCTTTAATATAATCCTGCTTGGTTTAACTTAATATTATCTATTCTAATTGGCAAAAACTCTCCAATGTATTAGGTAAAGATCTCTGCCATCACTGATTCTTCCCCCCCCCCCCCCGAAATCGAACTTGGACCTGCAAAGTATGTATTTTGCCATGCCTTCTATATCTCCTTTGACTAAAACACGCATATCATACAAATAAACATTTACATAAAAATCCACATACATATACCTCTCCTCTATTGGTACATACATATACTTAAATTTATTCTTGAAAACCACAGAACCATTTTCAATTTCTCTGAATTTAAATTTATTTTAATGTAGTGATTAGTAGAAAGGCTTCCATGTCCTTAATAGTTGCTAATTTAGATTGTTGGATGGTTGTACATTCTGTAGTTCACCTACTTCTGGTGTAATCAGTGAAACTGCCTTAGTCATGTGACACTTGTTATTAAGCTTTAAGTATTAGGTTGATCGTCACTGTTGGCCTTTTTTTATGATAGAAGAACCTGAAAAAGTCCCTGAAGTATTATAAAAAAAATTACTTTTGTTACGGAATTCAAGATGAACATTTTGGCTAATCATAATTTATGCTGTGGCTCTATTTAAAAAAATGATTATATATTAAGAGAACATTGATTTTATGTTAGGATAAATGGGTCCTCTAAATGCTACTATAATTTACTCCAGGACTACACAATAGGATCTCGGAGTCCTAGTGGACAATCACTTAAATGTGAGCCAGCAGTGTGCTGCAGCTGCCAAAAAAGCCAACAAAGTGCTGGCTGCATTAACAGAGGGATAGAATCAAGATCACATGAAGTGTTAATATCACTTTACAATGCCTTGATAAGGCCACACTTGGAATATTGCATCCAGTTTTGGTCACCGCGATGTAAAAAAGATGTTGAGACTCTAGAAAGAGTGCAGAGAAGAGCAACAAAGATGATCAGGGGACTGGAGGCTAAAACATACAAGGAACGGTTGCTGGAATTGGCTATGTCTAGTTTAATGAAGAGAAGGATGAGGGGGGACATGATAGCAGTGTTCCAATATCTCAGGGGCTGCCACAAAGAAGAGGGAGTCAAGCTATTTGCCAAAGCGCCTGAAGGCAGGACAAGAAGCAACGGGTGGAAACTAACCAAAGAGAGAAGCAGTCTAGAACTAAGGAGAAATTTCCTGACAGTTAGAACAATTAACCAGTGGAACAACCTGCCTCCAGAAGCGGTGAATGCTCCAATGCTGGAAGTTTTTAAGAAGAGACTGGACAGCCATTTGTCTGAAATGGTATAGGGTTTCCTGCCTGAGCAAGGGGTTGGACTACATGACCTCAAAGGTCCCTTCCAACTTTATTATTATTATTATTATTATTATTATTATTATTATTATTATTATTATTATTATTATTTTCTTGAGTTGGGAAAGTCATACTGTGTTCGTATGATAAAGGAGTGCTTTCTAAACATGTGAAACTACAAATAGTCTTCACTAGAGCATTTTTTTAGAACCATTCAGTTCCAAACACAATGCTCCTTTTCATTGGTTTACTCATTATAATATTCAACATGAGAAAGACTCAAGTTTACAATATAGAATACAGTGTCTGTCTTTCTGTCTGTCTGTCTGTCTGTCTGTCTGTCTGTCTGTCTGTCTGTCTGTCTGTCTGCTGTCTGTCTGTCTGTCTGTCTGTCTGTCTGTCTGTCTGTCTGTCTGTCTGTCTATCTATCTATCTATCTATCTATCTATCTATCTATCATCATATTTGTCTCCCACACAATCAAAACTACTCTCAATTAACATGATACCAAAAAACAATTTGAAACATCTATGGTAATTGCAACAACAATATAAATCAAATCTCAATTGTTATTAAAAGTACAATTCAAAATAAGGTGAAAGAATTCACAAATAAAACAACTGTAAATAAATAAACGGAATTGGTTGCTCTCCGGAACCTCTCTGTCCTTAGCATCTTTGGGAATGCAATCAGGGAAAGGGCCAGCCTGATTTCTGCAAGGAGACTTTTCCAGAGAAGGATAGGTAGATAGAGATGGCACTTTGTTCACTCACCATTTGTTCCTTCCTCCAGGGAATACATAAGGTTCTCTGGGGTGGTAGCTCTTAAGAGAACAAATCTCTTTGTCTCTCAAGCTGTGTCTCTTAATTTAATTGCATCTATCCACTCTGTTTCTTCCAGGGAGGTGTCTGTGCCAGCAATTTACTGTTTAGAATGTGGTTTGTTCCATTCCAATTTAACTTTTAATTAGGTCCAGCAACAATCTAAGCAACAGGAGCATAGATGCAGAGAAATAAGTTTCCATAAATATCTTGGACCATAAATGTATAGTTTAACCTTATCTTCTCCTCAAAGGACAGAACCCTTCCTCCAATCTCTGAGCCCCAATACAGAATGGATCATCTTATCCCGTGACCCCCAACTTTACTCATTTGATGATGAACTTTGACAGAAGCTTTCTGAAATGCCACA